>NC_136807.1:5853696-5871482 GCF_951216825.1 Electrona antarctica | reverse complement strand
GAACAACATATTTTCAGATGGGGGGTCGGTGGCCGATTACATATCATTTTTGGGGTTCTTGACATGAAATATTGAGCACCACTGATACGGAAACATCTTTCAGAATTTAGAAGACATTTTTTAAATTTCGACGTCAGGCCTAAATGCTTTAAATGAGGCACTGAGTCAATCCAGGAGTGCCACGGTCAGATTACCTCCCACTGCTGGATGCGGGGAGAAGAACTCATTACGCCCGCTAGGTAATTGGTCTCAGCTCAATAATGGTGCATGTGTGGGTGCACAGACACAAAAACGCTCTTTTCAACCAAGATGTGAATGTTGAATGTTTAATTCACTCAATTTTCTTAACAGGAGGACATGGTGGTGTCCTTTCCTGTCCTTCTCTCGCTTTCTCATGAAAAAGAAAGAAAATGCATTGCCCACACTTTTTTATTATCGTTATTAATAAGAGAGTTGGGCCATTTTTCTTCTTTATTGAGCCAGATAGTAGAAAAGGGACAGTAGAAGATCAGACAGTGTATGAGAGACAGACTGTAGGAGAGCTGGGAGGGAGACAGTGTAGGAGAGACAGACAGTAGGAGAGCTGGGAGGGAGCCAGTGTAGGAGAGACAGACTGTAGGAGAGCTGGGAGGGAGACAGTGTAGGAGAGACAGACAGTTGGAGAGCTGAGAGGGAGACAGTGTAGGAGAGACAGACAGTTGGAGAGCTGAGAGGGAGACAGTGTAGGAGAGACAGACAGTAGGAGAGCTGAGAGGGAGACAGTGTAGGAGAGACAGACAGTTGGAGAGCTGAGAGGGAGACAGTGTAGGAGAGACAGACAGTTGGAGAGCTGGGAGGGAGACAGTGTAGGAGAGACAGACTGTAGGAGAGCTGAGAGGGAGACAGTGTAGGAGAGACAGACAGTTGGAGAGCTGGGAGGGAGACAGTGTAGGAGAGACAGACTGTAGGAGAGCTGGGAGGGAGACAGTGTAGGAGAGACAGACAGTTGGAGAGCTGAGAGGGAGACAGTGTAGGAGAGACAGACAGTTGGAGAGCTGGGAGGGAGACAGTGTAGGAGAGACAGACTGTAGGAGAGCTGGGAGGGAGACAGTGTAGGAGAGACAGACAGTAGGAGAGCTGGGAGGGAGCCAGTGTAGGAGAGACAGACTGTAGGAGAGCTGGGAGGGAGACAGTGTAGGAGAGACAGACAGTTGGAGAGCTGAGAGGGAGACAGTGTAGGAGAGACAGACAGTTGGAGAGCTGAGAGGGAGACAGTGTAGGAGAGACAGACTGTAGGAGAGCTGGGAGGGAGACAGTGTAGGAGAGACAGACAGTAGGAGAGCTGGGAGGGAGCCAGTGTAGGAGAGACAGACTGTAGGAGAGCTGGGAGGGAGACAGTGTAGGAGAGACAGACAGTTGGAGAGCTGAGAGGGAGACAGTGTAGGAGAGACAGACAGTTGGAGAGCTGGGAGGGAGACAGTGTAGGAGAGACAGACTGTAGGAGAGCTGGGAGGGAGACAGTGTAGGAGAGACAGACAGTAGGAGAGCTGGGAGGGAGCCAGTGTAGGAGAGACAGACTGTAGGAGAGCTGGGAGGGAGACAGTGTAGGAGAGACAGACAGTTGGAGAGCTGAGAGGGAGACAGTGTAGGAGAGACAGACAGTTGGAGAGCTGAGAGGGAGACAGTGTAGGAGAGACAGACAGTAGGAGAGCTGAGAGGGAGACAGTGTAGGAGAGACAGACTGTAGGAGAGCTGGGAGGGAGACAGTGTAGGAGAGACAGACAGTAGGAGAGCTGGGAGGGAGCCAGTGTAGGAGAGACAGACAGTTGGAGAGCTGAGAGGGAGACAGTGTAGGAGAGACAGACAGTAGGAGAGCTGAGAGGGAGACAGTGTAGGAGAGACAGACTGTAGGAGAGCTGGGAGGGAGACAGTGTAGGAGAGACAGACAGTAGGAGAGCTGAGAGGGAGACAGTGTAGGAGAGACAGACAGACAGGAGAGCTGAGAGGGAGACAGTGTAGGAGAGACAGACAGTAGGAGAGCTGGGAGGGAGACAGTGTAGGAGAGACAGACAGTTGGAGAGCTGGGAGGGAGATAGTGTAGGAGAGACAGACAATTTACAATTTACAATTTAGGCATTTAGCAGACGCTCTTAATCCAGAGCGACTTACATTAAGCAAGAACAAAAAGCATGGGAATACATCACATATGTAAAATGCATTTATCGCGAAACATGCGTAAGCTAAGAACGTGACTAGAACATATCTATATAATGACACTATACATATAAACTATAACTAGAACATATCTATATAATGACACTATACATATAAACTATACATATATGCTATACTATGCTGTATATATTTACTATGAAGTGCTATGACTACATACAATGCACTTATTGTGCTGTCTACATGACATGCTATAAGTCTGTTTCAAATGCTATATAAGTCTAAGAAGTGCTGTCTAAGGGGGGTAGGGTAAGTGCTATGGGCCATGATGGAGTCTGAAAAGGTGGGTTTTCAGACTACGGCGGAAGATCGGGAGTGATGCTGCAGTTCTGATTGCAACGGGAAGTGCATTCCACAGTTTTGGGGCCAGAAGGGAGAAGAGTTTGGGACGTGTGGAGCGTTGTCCCGGCGTTTTTAGTGAGGGTACTTCCAGCTTCCCTGCGTTGGCTGATCTGAGTGCGCGGGAGGGTTTGTAGGGTTCAATCATGCTGGCAAGATATGGGGGAGCCATACCTTTGGTTGCTTTAAATGCCAACATCAGAGTTTTGTATTCTGTGCGGGCAGCGACCGGGAGCCAGTGCAGGGAGCGGAGCAGGGGGGAGACATGTGAGAATTTTGGCTGGTTGAAGACCAAGCGAGCTGCGGCATTTTGGATCAGTTGGAGAGGCTTCAGTGCACATGCCGGTAGGCCAGTAAGGAGAGAGTTACAATAGTCAAGTTTTGACAGGACTGTTGTCTGGATTAGGAGCTGGGATGATTCCTGGGTGAGGAACGGTCTAATTCGTCGTATGTTATAGAGTGTGAACCTACAGGATCGAGTGACAGCTGTGATGTGAGTTTTGAACGAGAGCTGACTGTCCAGGACAACACCAAGGTTCCTGGCTGTTGGGACAGACGTTACCAGGGCGTTGTCTACGGAAATAGTTAGCTCCCGCATCGGGCAGGACTTAGCTGGGAAGAAGAGAAGCTCAGTCTTGTCTGGGTTCAGCTTGAGGTGGTTGGAGGACATCCACTGTGAGATGTCAGCCAGGCAAGCAGTGATGCGCTCTTCCACCTGGGTGGCAGAGGGGGGGAAGGATAGAAACAGTTGTGTGTCATCGGCATAACAGTGATAGGATATATTGTGAGCAGAGATGATAGTGCCAAGGGATTTAGTGTACAGTGAGAAAAGGAGGGGACCAAGTACAGATCCCTGTGGGACCCCAGTTTGGAGGGTTCGGGGGGATGATAACAGACCTTTCCAGGAGACCTGGTAGGTCCGGTCGGTGAGGTAAGAGGAGAACCACTTTAGTGCCGTCCCGCCGATGCCTAGATCCGCTAGGGTGTCTAGGAGCAGCTGGTGGTTCACTGTGTCAAATGCTGCTGATAGGTCTAGGAGAATCAGGACTGCAGAGTGGGAAGCAGCCTGGGCAGCATGTAGTGCTTCTGTGACTGCCAGCAGGGCAGTTTCTGTGGAGTGGGCCTTTTTGAATCCGGACTGGTTGGGATCCAGCAGGTTGTTATGTGAGAGATGGAGAGAGAGCTGGTTGGAGACAACACGTTCAATGCTTTTTGATAGAAATGAAAGGAGTGATACCGGTCTGTAGTTCTTGACATCTGAGGGGTCAAGGGTTGGTTTCTTGAGGAGTGGTGTTACTCTGGCTGACTTGAGGACAGATGGGACGCAGCCTGAGGTTACTGAGGTGTTGACAGACAGACAGGAGAGCTGAGAGGGAGCCAGTGTAGGAGAGACAGACAGTAGGAGAGCTGAGAGACAGACAGTGTAGGAGAGACAGACAGCTGGAGAGCTGGGAGGGAGACAGTGTAGGAGAGACAGACAGTAGGACAGCTGAGAGGGAGACAGTGTAGGAGAGACAGACTGTAGGAGAGCTGAGAGGGAGACAGTGTAGGAGAGACAGACAGTTGGAGAGCTGGGAGGGAAACAGTGTAGGAGAGACAGACAGTAGGATAGCTGAGAGGGAGACAGTGTAGGAGAGACAGACTGTAGGAGAGCTGAGAGGGAGACAGTGTAGGAGAGACAGACAGTTGGAGAGCTGGGAGGGAGACAGTGTAGGAGAGACAGACAGTAGGATAGCTGAGAGGGAGACAGTGTAGGAGAGACAGACAGTAGGATAGACAGACAGTAGGAGAGCTGAGAGGGAGCCAGTGTAGGAGAGACAGACTGTAGGAGAGCTGAGAGGGAGACAGTGTAGGAGAGACAGACAGTAGGAGAGCTGGGAGGGAGACAGTGTAGGACAGACAGTTGAGTGGCAGACAGACAGCAGGAGAGGTACACTAGTACTCAGTCTTCACATAGGATAGATTTGAACTTATGCCTGCAAGGGCACTTCCAGGGCCTAATATCAAGGGCACTTCCAGGGCCTGATATCAAGAGCACTTCCAGGGCCTAATATCGTATCAATTCAATACTTTATTCAGACCCAGGGGGGGGTTGAAGTAGGCGGTTGAATGTAATGGTTATCTTCTAGTTGTCCGTAAAGTATAGTGTTATAACCAGAATCAATAGCTTATCTCACCCTTACCTACGAGGCTCTTCTTCTTTATAGTCTTGAAGATGTCGCCTCTGACGTCACTGTGGTGACGTCTGAGTGACATCTCGTATCCTTCGTAACACATACCAAAGGGAAAAATATTAATAAAGAAAATCATTCCGCTAATGGGAGTGTGATTGAACACCAAACAAAAAAAATATATATATATATTTTTTTTTCATTCCCACAGGTTCAACACAGGCTCGGGTACAGGCACGTTGGTCAGCACAGTTATGATCAAGCCGGGCCGCTGGCATCAGCTGGTGGTGAGCCGCATTCGACGCACGGCAACGCTGAGCGTGGACAACGAGTCGGCCATCAACGGAGAGAGCCCCCGCGGTACCGACGGACTCAACCTCGACACCGCCATGTTTGTTGGAGGAGTGACGGAGGACCTGGTGCCGGAGTAAGACTCTCCGAAACGTCTAATGACATCACATAGAGCCCTAATGTTTCATGTTTATGTGGGAGATTCATGCTTATCCCTAGAACACTAAACATCCTTTTTATCAAACCATCACTAAACTCGGGTGTATTTTAACTAATGTCAAATATTCCATAAAACATACTTCTAATCAAAATAGTACAGCAATACATGGCAACTTGAGGTACTCTTCTTTAATCATTCATCCTGACTTTTCACAAAAAATCACACCCATGTGAAGTAAGTGGTGCAACTCCGTGTGGGGGTTCCCGGGGGGGGGGGGGGGGGGGGGAGTTCCAGACCCACAGGAACACACCCAGGGTGCCGGTACTGTACTGTACTGGCACACCCAAAATCACCATATATACAGTTAATATGTGCGTGTGTTTGTGTGTGTGTTAGGTTGCGCACAGGTGGTGAAAAACAACCATGCTTTTTTCGTGCTCAGACGCACCCAGCCAGCCAGCCAGCCACCCACCCAGCCATCCACCCATCCACACACATAGTCACTTAAGGAAGTGGTTGCACCACTTAAAAAAGGAAAATAGACCTCAGACATCAGCAACATTATGAAAATCACGTAAACATAATTGTCCGGGTGAAAATCACCCATGTTTAGTGTTCTAATCTACAGTTTCTGTGAGAGAAATTCAGCACCAAACACTGTGTTTCTATCCTCGAATGCTGCATTCTAAAACCATGCTGCGGGGCCTCTGTTCTCCCCGCTCATCCTAGAAGCACCGCCAATACTTTGTAGTATTTACTACTTTTATCTCTCCTGCGAGCACCAGCTTGACTCCTGTCCTGTATTCCTAAGGGGCGACTCACACCTTCGCAACAGACTGATGTATGCTTGTTGTATGAGATGTATAGCTGATGCAAGCTCGCAATGCATTTCCAATGGGAGTCACATGGTTTGACACAACATTTGTGTTGTATGAGGGGGTGGGGGGCAGTCGAAACACAGCCGAAAGCCGTACAACACAAATGTTGTGTCACACATGGTCTGACACAACACTTGTGTTGTATGAGGGGGAGGGGCGCAGTCGAAACACAGCCGAAAGCCATACAACTACATTTTGTAGTCCAAAATGTAGTCCTCAAACCATGTGACTTCCATTGGAAATGCATTGGGGCGGCCATGACACTCACAGCATTCATACAACAAGCATGCAGCAATGTTTTAAAGGTCTGAGCTCAGCCTAACGGTGCGACGTGTCTTCTGTTGGGTCCAGTGTGAAGGAGAGGACCTCGGTGGGCACGGGCCTGGTGGGCTGCATCCGTCTGCTGGACGTCAACAACCGCGTGTACAACCTGCAGGAGAGCCATGGGGACGTGCTGTTCGGCAGCGGCGTGGGCGAGTGCGGCAACAACCCCTGCATGCCGAACCCCTGCAAGAACGGAGCCGCCTGCCTGGTGAAGGAGGCCGAGATGTTCCACTGCAAGTGCACCAGCAGCTTCTGGGGTGAGTCCACCTTCTCATGGTGCCAGTGTTGCATGCGGGGTAAAAGTACTCAATGTTTGTTTTACTTAAGTAAAAGCATCAATACTGCAATATAGAACTACTCCGTTACAAGTAAAAGTCTGGAATTCAAAATGTACTAGTAAAAGTACAAAAGTATTGGCTTCAAAATGTACTCAAAGTACCAAAATTAAAAGTACTCATTATGGAGAATGTCCCGTTTCGAGTTTTAAAATAACAAAATAACAATATTTAGAAAATGGACGAAATGTATTGTGGTTTACTGTATGTTTTTGTAATAATAATCAAAATCTACAAAGGAACTAGTAACTAAAGTTTTCAAATAAGAGTAGTGGAGTAAAAGTACTGGCAATTGAAAATACTCAAGTAAAGTACAAATACCTCAAAAAGTACAGTACTTAAGTAAATGTACTTAGTTACTTTCCACCACTGCATGATGCATCATGAATGCATTGTGAGCTTCTGCTATTTTAGCTACTTTTGAGAATGTATTTAAAGTCGAGTAGAAACGTTTAATTTTGTGAGGTTTTTATAAATATCGAACCAACCAATGAAATGTATTAATAAAAGTGTTCTTCTAACTTAATGATGACATGGATCTATTATCCACAGGTCAATTATACCAGAGTCCAAAAGAGATTTCAAAAGTAAGGCTCTTTTGCCAATAGTTGTCTTAACACGAGGAACAGAACAATTGATCTGAGCAGAGTGTCCAACTTTATAATTAGAAGTCATCTAATTAGTAACTCCTTAGCTAGTGATCTAGCTAAGGAGTGTTCTTAACCCCTTTTGACCTGAGATCAGATTCTATAAATGTCTTCTACATCCTGACAGTTTTCTGAAAAAGCTATGTTTCTATGTCAGTGGTTCTTCGATTTTTCAAAAATAGCAGACCTACAAGCTCGTAGCGCGCCACTCGGTGGCGCGCTACGAGCTTGTAGATCTGCTATTTTTCAATAGCTAAATTACAACATAATGTTTAAAACATCAAAAGGGGTTCCCGCCCCAAAATGGGTTAAGGATAATTGAAATAGGTACATTTCATATTAGGCTGAAGCCAGTTATTATATCTTCTAACATTTAGAGATCTTAGAGTCCATCATAAATCGTACAGTGATGAGTGACAAAAGGTCATCTAAGGACTAAGTCTAAATGCCGTGTTATGGTCAGTCAGAGTTGAGAGCCTATAAGCAATTTCGAGATCAAGGTAGAACATTGATTCCAAAGTTAACTCTTACATAAGACGATATGTTTGTTATTGAATCTGAAGTTCATAATCGGGCAAGATATCTCGTGTACACGGCAGCATTCAGGATCCTGCTGTGTAGGAGCTGTACTACGACAGACGCTGTAAGTTGGCTTTGTTTCAACATCAAGTCATGATGAGACTAAAATGGAGTCAGAGTCCCACTGTGCTTACAACTCAGAGAGCTACAGTAATACCGTGACCCATTCCTCCCGGTTAGATCTACGAGCTCACAAGCTTGTAGATTTTTAGGCCTTTTTGGCACACTACACCGGCGCACAACTAAAGTTATGTCCAGCTGCACAGCGACCTGACACATTATTCACGTGCGTGAAGTGCATGCGCCAACTTGAAGTGCCGTGAGCTGCAGGGAAAACACCATGAGAACACACACAGGCCCCTTTTCCACCGGTTAACCGGTTCAGTTCTTTTTGGTTTTTAGTCCATGAGCCAGAGCTCCAAAATTGGAACGTTAATTATGAATTGAGTGGGCAAAACCATACCTATATTAGATTGTTATCACCATGAAACTTCCCCAATTGAGTACTTACACGAAGACAATGATTTATTGTATTACAAATTTTACATTTTTAAATATGCAAATGAGGCATTATGTAGGAAAATATGCAAAATAATCGAAAATATGAAAAAGCTACTACTGTGGAAGGGTTATCATGCATTAATCCTTGCATTGATCCTTTAAACAATTTAATATAGGTCTAGTTTTTCTCACCAATTTTGGAGCTCTGGCTCATGGACTAAGAACCAAAAAGAACTGAACCGGTTCCCATTGGGAACCAGCCGGTGGAAAGGGGGTCACAGTGCTGGACATGAAGCTGCCTGGAACAGGCCGCACATCTAGCACCATCGGTGCAGGGTTTGTACATACTAGGCAATAATGGGGGGCGGCTGTAGCGCCATTCATAGCCGGTCTGTTTTAGCCTTCAGTGTAAATCATACTTCTGTTTCCAGTTCTAGAGACTCTGGGAGACGAAACTTTTGTTGCAGCATACAGCAAACATGAAAGAGGCTTAGACCAAAGCTCAGTGCACTGGCCTTTACCCTCCCCTACTCCCCCCACACCTCCTGCCTCCACCTCCGCAGTTCACCAGCTTGCGGCTAATAACCCATTCTGACCTGAGATCAGATTCTAAAAATGTCTTCTACATCCTGACAGTTTTCTGAAAAAGCTATGTTTCTATGTCAGTCGTTCTTCGATTTTTCAAAAATAGCAGACCTACAAGCTCGAGCTTCTAGATCTGCTATTTTTCAATAGCTGAAGCATAACATAATGCTAACACCAAAAGGGGTTCCCGCCCAAAATGGGATAAGCGGCTCCGAGAGAGAGTGTAGTTGAGTGTAGCCGCCATTAGAACCCAGCCAAGCGTGGAAAACCTTCTCTGCTTTCGCTGCAGCGCAGACCCTCTCTGACTGCACAAAACGTCCACAGCCAAGACGACGTGAGCAGAGCCAGCCAGAGAAAGAAAACTTTCTCGGGGGGACCTGGGAAAAAAATACGTTTGCAAAAACCAAACTTTGATATATCTGGGGTTTCATGTTTGTTAACATTGTGTTTACAACACGCCGACTCAGAGACTGAAACATTTTCTGTCAGTGGCCAACATGGACATGGACGCATGCAGCGTGCTTTTATGATGACATTGGATGAAATGTGTACTGTGTTGTGGTGCTCCACATCACTGATTCACTGCAACGTGTGGGCCAAGGACCACTGGTGGGTCGTGAGGATATTGCAAGTGGGCCCCCTAAATAATTGGCAAAAAGACTTTTATCACAATATAACATTAAAAATGTACTTTGGCAAAAACAAAGTAGGATCTTCAAGTAGCCTATACTACAGGTATGTTAGTCCAATTGATCCTCTTCAAGTAGCCTATACTATGTTAGTCCAATTGATCCTCTTCAAGTAGCCTATACTATGTTAGTCCAATTGATCCTCTTCAAGTAGCCTATACTATGTTAGTCCAATTGATCCTCTTCAAGTAGCCTATACTATGTTAGTCCAATTGATCCTCTTCAAGTAGCCTATACTATGTTAGTCCAATTGATCCTCTTCAAGTAGCCTATACTATGTTAGTCCAATTGATCCTCTTCAAGTAGCCTATACTATGTTAGTCCAATTGATCCTCTTCAAGTAGCCTATACTATGTTAGTCCAATTGATCCCCTTCAAGTAGCCTATACTATGTTAGTCCAATTGATCCTCTTCAAGTAGCCTATACTATGTTAGTTCCATTGATCCGAGGTATTCAAGTAGCCTATACCAGGGGTCCTCAATAGGCGGACCGCGGTCCACGACCGGACCGCGGACCACCTCTCTGTGGACCCTGATAAAAAATAAAAAATAAAAAGGGATCCGATTCGTATAAGCTTGCCTTGGTGTGACTGTACTAAAAAATATAGAGCCCCGCTCTCCGCTGGCTGCTGCGTGGCCCGCGTCGCGCTCATGGGACCGGACCTTAGTCTTTTTCAAAAATTATTAGTGGACCTTCAGCATTTCTAGTTGAGGACCCCTGGCCTATACTATGTTAGTTCCATTGATCCGAGGTATTCAAGTAGCCTATACTATGTTAGTTCCATTGATCCGATGTATTCAAGTAGCCTATACTATGTTAGTTCCATTGATCCGAGGTATTCAAGTAGCCTATACTATGTTAGTTCCATTGATCCTATACTATGTTAGTTCCATTGGTATTCAAGTGGGTCCTGATCTAGAAAGGGTTGTGATCTGCTGCTCCATGGCCATGAACAAACAGCGAGCAGAGCCTGCTGTAATGATGACATTGGATGAAATATGTACTGTATGCTCTACATACAAGCCCCCAGGGACAGGACGAGGGGGGAGCAGCCTTGATAAGTGAAAGCGAGACTAGCCCCTGCGCTGGGGGAACGGTCAATCATTCTGTCATCCTGGCAGACTGGACGCTGTTGCCTAATGGCTCAGGTTTATGTGCATAGCTCTTAATCACTGCTCAAATCTCCAAGGGGGTTTACATGGCCTACGTTTAACAAAAGAAACCAAACAACACCCGCTCTCCTTGGAGATGGGATGGGAAGAAACTCCCCAAGAACAAGCCTTGTGGTGGGAAACCAAGAGGACTTTCCAGGCAGTGTTGTTTTTGGCAGCAAATTTTAGTTTTAGTCATAGGGCAGTATTATGCGTGTCTTAAGTACCAGGTCTTATTACTTAACTTAAGACCTGGAGGCGTGATCAATGCCATTTGGCTATTCTGAGTGGCCAAACAGCATTGACCACGCCTCCAGGTCTTAAGTTAAGTCATAAGACCTGGTACTTAAGACACGCATAATACTGCCCATTGTCTCTTGAATTTTTTTCATTTAGTTTTAGTCAAATTTTAGTCACCTGGAATGTTTTCGTGTTAGTCTAGTTTTAGTCGACTAAATCTACAGTTGATTTAGTCGACTAAAATGCATTTTGGCGGGCCTTGATGCCGTCGTGTTTTTACACTTTACACTGAAAATAGCAGATATACAAGCTCACAATGCGTCGCGAGCTTGTAGATCTGCTATTTTCAGCATGCAACCAAGTGTAAAATGACTTATACTGGATCTCTTGTCCACTAGTCCCTTCCTAACATTTTAGTCCAGTTTTTATTTGACGAAATTGTCAATATATTTAGTCTTAGTTTTAGTCATCATAGCTTAGTTTTCATTTAGTTTCCATTTAGTTTTCGTCAGTGAAAAAAGGTAGTCAACGAACATCTTTCGTTTTAGTCGACGAAATCAACACTGTTTCCAGGGTGGACAAGCGTGCAGTAAAGGGAGAGAGGGTGATTACACAATTATTGTTAAAACTAAAGCTCCTCCCCAAAAAAGCCCCAAGGCCTTGTTTACAGTTGAATTTGTATTCAGTTCATCAAACAAAACTTTTCTTTATATGTATTGTTGCATTGATACAAGCTGTGCGGACACAGACAGACAAACAGCATTTGTATATCCAAGTGGGGCATTGTTCCGAGTAGACCGGTGCCCAGTCTAGTATAAAAAAGGAACTTTTGTTTAATTGAAAAAGTTACACCGTATGCATTTTAAATTAACATTTCAAAAGAGTAAAATTGCACAAGGCAGTTGGCAATAAAAAAAACACCATCCTGTCTGACGTGGATTAGTTGAGGTCGTTTGTGGTGCGGCGTTGCAGAGAGAGACAGAAGGTAAAGAATAGTAAGGAGAGGTTCAGTGGGTGAATAACCTATTCTGGACTAAGCATTATGTTATACTTTAGCTATTGAAAAATAGCAGATCTACAAGCTCATAGCGCGCCACCGAGTGCCGCGCTACGAGCTTGTAGGTCTGCTATTTTTGAAAAATCGTAAAAATGCGGCACAAATCTTTGAATATATATTATTCTTTCAGAGCGAACGTTTTTTTTATTTCGACGTCAGGCCTAAATGTGATAAAGACACAAAGAGGAGGAGAGCGCGACTCGGGAGCAAAGAGGAGAGAGGATATACTCACAACGGAGAGAGAGAGAGAGAGAGAGAGAGAGAGAGAGAGAGAGAGAGAGAGAGAGGACGGATGAAAGACTAGCCTCCGACGGAGATCAAGTCAGAGCGAGGGAGAGCCCTCAGAACTCAGCGGGGAGAGGTTCATTACCGCGCCCCCCCCAACCCCCACCCCCTTTGCCACGCGCGGCCCCCCCGCTGCTAAGGTAATGACGGCAGAATCCTGGCGGGTGGGTGGGCAGAGTTCAAGACCCTGGAGCAGCGTACTGAGTAACCTCTCTCCCGCTGCCCGCCGCTGGCCCAGAAACGCAGCCGCGTGGCGGGATGGCGCTCTCCACTGACTAATCTGGACGGGTGCAGTTATACAGTAATATCTCCAAATCCTATTAGAGAACGACCTCTATTAACCCATTTTGGGCGGGAACCCCTTTTGGTGTTTTAAACATTATGTTATAATTTAGCTATTGAAAAATAGCAGATCTACAAGCTCGTAGCGCACCACCGAGTGGAGCGCTACGAGCTTGTAGGTCTGCTATTTTTGAAAAATCGTTAAAATGTGGCGCAAATCATTGAATATATATTTCAGAGCGAACATTTTTAACTAAAATCTTTGCTTCTGGG
This sequence comes from Electrona antarctica, assembly GCF_951216825.1. Classification (NCBI taxonomy): domain Eukaryota; kingdom Metazoa; phylum Chordata; class Actinopteri; order Myctophiformes; family Myctophidae; genus Electrona; species Electrona antarctica. Next base: position 5,858,483 of record NC_136807.1, on the reverse strand, counting down.
GGGGTCCCTGGAACTACATATTTTGAGATGGGGGTCCGTGGCCCAATAGAGATAATTCTGGGGGTCCTTGACATGAAAAAGGTTGAGCACCGCTGACATAGAAAAATGGGTTTTTCAGAAAAATGTTAGGATTTAGAAGCCTTTTTTTTTAATCGACCTCAGTCCAAAAGGGGTTAACGGGAGTGGGGGGTTCTAAGCCTGTTCTCTCCCTGCATGCTGCAGCCTTTGGCTTTCTCTCACATGAAAGAATATCGTTGCTGCTGTCGGGTGGAAACCTTGTTTGTCCAAAGTCTCTTGTCAATACTTCTCAGTAGAGATGTCCCGATACTGTATCGGTATCGGGAAAAGTATCGGATCGGCCCTTATTTGTCATATCGGGTCATATCGGTATCGGTGAATATGCCAGTCTAACCACCGATCCGACACAGGGGTAAGGGGTTGACACTATGGCAGGTAAATACAATGTTGGGACATGTGGAGTTTGCTTTGGAGTTGCCCAAACTGCAAGTGCACATTTGAGTGAGGAGTCTGCTATAAACACAATACGAGATATATTATAGCTAGATAGCTATAAACACAACATGAGATCACTACACTGGTATCGGTATTCGGTATCGGTATCGGCTAACACAGAAATTGAGGTATCGGGATCGGATCGGATCAGAAGTGAAAAAAGTGTATTGGGACACCCCTACTTCTCATTGGTTCAATATTTTATGAAACCCACAGTCACACTTAACCACTTTCAACCAGGCGTCCCTACAGTATGTACGTAGGTCTTTCTCCACGAATTTTTAAAAAAAAAAATTTCAGAAATGGAAAAAGCAGTCATTACTACTATATCTTGCAAATTTTGTCATTTTTTACACTGCTATACGAATAACGTATAAAATAGGGTAAAATGTGAAAAAACATGACAAGAAACAGATTATTGTTTTCTGCCCGACAGCGATGATTAGAGAATTTCATGAGGTTGATGCGGTTCATGTGGTTGATTTCTTTTTTGCGTGTGTGTGTGTGTCTGTTTGTGTCTAGGCCCGACGTGTGCTGACGCCCATGACCCGTGCGAGCCCAGCAGGTGCCATCCGTCGTCCCAGTGCCAGGTGCTGCCCGAGGGGGGCTACAAATGCGAGTGCCCCATGGGACGCGAGGGAAAGCACTGCGAGAAAGGTAATTAGAGAACTAATGACACTGTCACCGTAATTTTGCGTGCCGGGGAGGATGAATTGTTGTTGATGCTATACGTCTTGGCTGTGGAAAGACCCGAGGCAGCGGCGTATGCAGCGGCGAAACCTCTCCGTAAATCAGTCCCCGGGTTCCCACGGAGTTCACTTAGAGGAGCGCTAGATCTGGCTAATCGTCATAGGTCCGTGTATCCCTTTAGTGTACAGTAAATCAGTTCCCCACCAGCAGCACGCCTCAACGGGGTTATTATGGCAAGGTATGGCAGCCGCCGTAGCAAAATGTAATTCTAAATTAAAATCATTATAAGTGATTATAAATGTAAAATAAACCAAAATCCTTCATTTATGAAAATGTCTCTGTGTTGATTATTATATAACTACAAAAAAATGCTAATCTGATCAAAGGGCATTATAAAAATGAAAAGGGAGCACTGAGCAGTCATTTCTGGATGCATTATTCACTAAAAAGTTTCCATATTAGCCTTTGCTATAGCCTATAGTTGTTGAAATGTTTACTGGCCAGCTGCCAGGTGACCTTGCCGTATACCTTAGATCTGCTCTGACAGGCATTGAGTCAGTGTTTTCAGTTCTCAACTTCCCCCAACTGTCTCCACATCCTCCTCCTCTTGTCTCTGCAACCGTCCGTGACATTTACAGCCATCCTGAATCAGAGAAGCAGATCAAACGCAGAAAGAGACGGGGGCCTCCGCCTCCCGCGGGAACCCGCGGCACTGATGATTGGCCCCACCGGGGCCGCATCGACTCGGCTATACGCTTGTTAGCGAGTAAAGCGCTGGTGGTAGCAGAAGCCACCGCCAGCCAGCCAGTCCTCTCGCTCCCTACCTTCCCCTCCCTTCCAGCCCACAGGTGTTGTGTTCAAACGCATTTGCTGCTACTTAGCGCCGCGTGCAACCGCCAGGCCACAGCTGGGGAAAAAAAAGACCAGAGCCAGAAGCCTCCTTTGAAGTTTATCATTAGCACTTTTGGCAAGGTTTCCCATCCACTTTCTCCATTGGCGTTCTTCTGGATGTTTACAGGAATATGCACAGGCTGAAGTGTGAAAATATGTCTGTATTTGAAACGCCATGAAAGAGAATATATTATCACACGCAGGTCTGACGAGGCAGGCGCGCAGCAACACCAGCATAAAAAAGGCACTCCCATGGTGCCATGAAGGAAAAAATAAATACATCTAGCATGCTGCCAGTGGTGGAACTTAACTGAGTACATTTACTAAAGTGCTGTACTTAAGTACAATTGTGTGTAGCTCTGGTCCATAGCCTTCTACTGCTTCTACGATTCTTGTTTCAACCGGGAAAAAAATACTTTTAGTTACTCCAAACTCTACCGATATTGCCCAGAGAACTGCCTCATAGAGAATATTTTTCCTCTGGTGAAAAAAAATCCCTTTCTGGACAAAAAGTACCGTTTATACGTGTGGTGGGGGGCTCAGAGTGCGTCCACTAAGGAAAGTAGGCTTTCTAATGACACAACCTGCCTTTGTTTTGGTGAGTAGCAAAAACGTTCTTTTAAAATACGCTAAAGAGGAGAGGCTGGTCTGATTTCGATTGGAGATTTAAAACTGAAAGTCCCATAGCCTTATACTGCAGGCAGAATCGTAGAAGCAGTAGAAGGCTATGGACCAGAGCTAAATTGTGTGGTACTTTTTGCAATACTTTATACTTCTACTCCACTACATGAGACAGCAGCAGCAGCCTCCTTTCATAGCCCAGAGTCCCGGTTAGCACAGTGATTAAAATAAATTGGGGTGAACCGAAATCAATGGCGGGCGAGCCAGAGCCTCTCGGCTTGCTCGGGGGGCTATTCTCTCTCTCTCTCTCTCCCTCTCTCTCTCTCTCTCTCTCTCTCTCTCTCTCCAACCCAACGATGAAATCGATGACATGACTAATCGCATCAGTCCACCCAGCCCGCCATGATTAATGAGGAAGTGAGAGAGACAGCCCAGACAGGGCCGCATGATAAAGACGGTAGCCGTGACGCATATATATGTTGACTCGTGGCTTAGATCCCGAAGGTGAAATAAATTGATCTTAATAATTTATAACGTGTGTTTAGCAGGGTGGTTTGGAGCGTCTGCCTGGAAGACCAAAAGCCTTGGCTAGTGGATATGATGTTTGGCTTCAGTGTTCCTTTCCTTGAGGGAGACCCATGGGTTCCAATCGCAGGTTTCCTGGTGTTGGTTGAATGTAGCGGAGCGGCACTACTGTATAGACCAATTATTTGTTTACAAACAGGGCACACGGGTGACTGTTTCATGTAATCAATTCCCAACAGATCTCCAAACCTGTTGTTTTGGGGAGCGCTGGTTTCAGTCCATTCAACCTCCTCTCGTGAGTTGGCTAGTGAGGTGCACCCTAGGAGACATTTATACTTCAAAGCCCAACAGCATTGCGCACAGAGAACAGCTGATATACAAGCTCACATCGCATCGCAGATGCGACTGTTGTGAGCATAGAGGTCTGCGTGCGCGACACCATCGCGGGACGAAGCATAAATTATACTTGATGGGCTGCAGGTGCGCGTGCAGCCGTGCACAAATAGGCTCTGCTGCCGTGATCATGAGCGCACCTCCCGTTCTTATGACAGCGACTGGAGGTGTGGTTTTGAGGACTGTTTTGAATTGCTATTATTGTTCAAACACAACAGAAACCAAGGATTATATATTTCAAGGGCGAGAGATCACAATAAAAATCCTAATCCTTCTTCCTCCACACTGGGAGAAAAACAGCATCTGGAAGTTTGATGGGACATTTTTTACACGTGAGTGCAGTTAGAACTTTTCCATTGCATCTTATGAGAGGTGGTGTTCTTCTGCTGCCTTTATGCGCGCGCATGCTGTTTCTTATCAGTGTGACGTCGTCTGATAAGGCGTCTATACCCATTATAGGGTAAATGTGTACAGTCAATGTACTGTGCACTGGATAGATGAGGAATATACAGTCTTGTCTGTGGTATTTAGACAAATGTGTAATCAATATTTTGCAGTGCGGTCTCCATTGAGCCCTTGCTGGTCCAGCATCCTGCTACATTAGAATATGTACAGCCCAGACCTTGTCTCCTGGGTAGTATTGAACAGCCTACTTTCCTCAGCATCTCTACCAATATGGCCTATATCAGTGACCCCCCCTAATTGTATTTGACCGTGAATAGCCTATGGTTAAAGTGGATAAACTGATTTTGAAGCTGTAATTCAGCTAATTTAGCTGGAGAACCAAGGACCCCCTCTGGGGTCCCTGGACCCCACTTTGAGGACCAGTGGTCTAAATCATTAGATTTAAGTGATTGGATCCCAGTCCATGGAAAGCTAACCGCAGCCCGACTCCTGGTCTCAAGCGTTGCAGTTATGGTGTATTTTAAATGGTCTATCTTCTGAAGGAATGTGTTTGCGTTCTAGCCTCTTCCAGGCTCTCTCTCTCTCTCTCTCTCGGTGGGACGCTGCCTGCATTCCCAGCCGCTCCTCCATTGGTGTGTGTTGCTAGCGTCATTAGCGCTCTTCTGCACAATTGCTAATTAGCTTTTTCATCTCCGTCTGCCTCCCCTACTCTGACTCCACACAGCTAATCCTGGCTAATTACCAATGAA
>NC_136807.1:5813696-5851196 GCF_951216825.1 Electrona antarctica | reverse complement strand
TTGACATAAAGGCTGTGAGATGTCTGCCCAAGGCTCAGCGATCCCAGCTGTAGCATTTACCATTTAAAGGAGCATTCAGTGATTTGGGTGATTTGGAAAAAAGCCTGGTCCGTCTCGGTTACAAGATGTGCACATGCACGCTCTGCAGTGGGGGGACACACGTGACGCAACAGGCCAACAGCACACACACCAAGGCCCGCCCCAGCTCGATCATGATTGGCGGAAGGCCCCTCTCTATCCTGATTGGATGAAGGCTGGGCCACCTAGCCAAAAACGAAACCTACGGTTTTTTGACCCCCAGGGGTTAACTGGGGACAGGGAGGAACTCCTTATATGGTCAGCACACTATATAGTAGGGAGGATTATCGCAACAACAACAAAATATATATATATTTGAATTAAGTGAAATCACTGAATATACCTTAAGTCCTAATAAAGATAATAATAATAATACAAATAAATAAATTGTTCGAAATGTGTAGACATTTTTTGTTTAGGTTGTGAACTTGAAAATGTAAAAATGTAGAGAAAGTATAATAGAAATGTTTAGAACTTTTTCAATATTCTTCGCCTATAATGGCATGCCCTCCCAAAAAATCATGACGCCAGGTTGAATCCACAGCACTCTTCTTCCAAACTCCTTTGTCATGCCGCGCTACATGGTCTGTAATATCACGCTGACACAAAGGTCTTTGAGATTCCTATATCCAATTTTGTGTGGAGCGAGCGTCTTAATCCAGAGGCTGCATCGTTGCGGAGCCATCCATTTTTCAGAACGCGTCCGCTGTCAGCGGAGCGGGCCCCTCCAAGGTGCATCCGCCATCCGTGAATTCCAATCCTGTCAGCGGGCGGCGAACAAGCCGACCCAGGGGTGAACGCGCTGTCTTTTTGTTTTCCAGTGGTTGAGAAGAAAGGGGCCTACCTGCCACTGTTCAACGGAGACTCCTACCTGGAGCTGAAGGGACTGCACCTCTACGGCCACGACTTGCAGTGAGTCCATACCTGAATGGTATTCTTGTGTTGTTCTTCTGTGCCATAAGGTCTGTCTGTCTGTCTCTGTCTCTGTCTCTGTCTCTGTCTCTGTCTCTCTCTCTCTCTCTCTCTCTCTCTCTCTCTCTCTCTCTCTCTCTCTCTCTCTCTCTCTCTCTCTCTCTCTCTCTCTCTCTCTCTCTCTCTCTCTCTCTCTCTCTCTCTCTCTCTCTCTCAGCGTGTGGGTCTGCTATAGGCTGGGGAAAAAAGGCCCTCCTGCTATTTTAAGATTTTAAAAGCTTAAGCGGTTAATTCATAATGTAAATGGTAAATGGTGCATTTATTATACTCTGTTACTGTCCACCACTGCACACAACAAGCGCACAGTGTCTTGCATGGCAAGTGCATGTGTAGCCTACTGTGCAGCGCTTGGGCATTATGCACTTTTCATTGGGGCTGAGCTGAATTCACAAGGAGGTTGCGTGGAACACATGTTTAGAACCACTGCCATAGCTAAAGTGCTCCATCACGTGAACGCAGCATGACGCCCAGCGGGGTGAGGACGAGTGAGGACAAAGCGTAACGTCTGTTATTTGGGTTCGGCAGAACAAAGTTGAGCATGACGGTGGTCCTGATGGCCAACGACTCCAACGGCATGATCTTCTACAACGGCCAGAAGACCGACGGCAAGGGAGACTTCATCTCACTGGCCCTGACCGACGGCCTGCTGGAGTTCCGCTACGACCTGGGCAAAGGCCCCGCCGTCATCAGGTACAGCAGAGCACGCACGCACGCACGCACGCACGCACGCACGCACGCACGCACGCACGCACGCACGCACGCACGCACGCACGCACGCACGCACGCACGCACGCACGCACGCACACACACACACACACACACACATACTGTACTTGTGAGGGTCAAACGTACAGTAGCATTTTGAGACATTGTTTTATGGTTATAAACCATAAAATAACAGATCGGCTACTTTCTGCTTTAGGGTTTAGGTTACATAAATAAATAATTGATTAAAAAAAAAACTTCCTCACAATAATAGTAATACAAACATGTGTGTGTGTGTGTGTGTGTGTGTGTGTGTGTGTGTGTGTGTGTGTGTGTGTGCGTGTGCGTGTGCGTGTGCGTGTGCGCGTGTGCGTCCGTCCTGCAGGAGTAAGGAGAAGATCAAGATGAACGTGTGGAACACCATCAACCTGGAGCGCTCCAGCCGTAAAGGAGAGGTCATGGTCAACCTGAAGGACCCGGTCCGCGGAGAGTCACCGGTGAGTAAAGGAGAGGTCATGGTCAACCTGAAGGACCCGGTCCGCGGAGAGTCACCGGTGAGACGTCCAACGCACGCTTAAAGCCCTACTCATACTCCAGTGTTAACTGGACACCTAACACTAACACTGGATTGGAGTATGAATAGGCCTTTGTCGTCCCCCCCCCCTCCTCCCCCCCCCCCCAGCATCTCCAACCTCCCACCTTTTGCTCACACAGCATGCAAGGCCGTCGCCGCGCCTCCGCTTATATGCTTATTGATTTATGTTATGCTTCGTTGTTGTGGCGTTGTGTCGCACATCAAAATATGTTGTTGTACGTGATTTCTGGTGCACAAGGCATGTAGGAATGGACCATTCCAAGTAGGAATGGCCATTTACACCAAGCACGGTAACTAAAATAAGTGAAAAATAAGTGAACATCCACACTGATGAACGATAATGTTCCGTATAAACAGTGGCACCAAACATTGTGCAGTCCAGCTGTGTCAGAGCCGAGAGAGAGAGAGAGAGAGAGAGAGAGCTCTCCGTGGTGCTGAAAGACACACGCAATACCATGCATATCATATTTGTGTCGGGTAGAAACTTTTAATCTCCATAATTAACTTTTTTAGTTTTTTCGTAAACTAATGGCCTACTTGATCATACTACTGCAGAATCACACAACAGTATCAAATGTAGCAGATATACAAGCTCCAAACATGAAGCGACACGTTTTAGATCTGCTACATTTGCTGTTTTTGAATTTGAATCCTGAACGTTTTGGACATATGAGGTTTCCCCCTAGCCTCGGAAACCCAGACGTTTTTATTTCCTGCAGGGAGAAAAAAAAGTCTGGGTCCGAGTCCACTTCAATTGGGCATAGAGTAGAACATCACTCACTCTCTGCTGATTTCTGATCGTCTGCACCTTTGTTAAATTGACACACACGCACACATATACACACACACACACCTCTCTCTCTCTGTCGCTCTAATTCATTAGTCTCATGTCTAGCAGCTGCGCATAGTTTCTCCCGGCGGATCCTGCCGGGAGAAACTATGCCATAAAAAGCATAGGTGAGTTCCAGGCTAGTTTCCCCCTGACTCAGACTAGTACCAGACACCTGAGAGAATTCCAGCTAGTTTCCCCCTGACTCAGACTAGTACCAGACACCTGAGAGAATTCCAGCTAGTTTCCCCCTGACTCAGACTAGTACCAGACACCTGAGAGAATTCCAGCTAGTCTACCAGCTAGCGTTAGCTATTCATAATCATCTCCGTTAATAACAAACCTTTCCGAGGGTGAGTGAGACCGGTTGTCCTTCGGATGGATTTCGATTGGCTTGTCGATGTTTCTATTGTTCAAAACAAATTGCTCTTAACCCGATCCAAAACATATTGTTAAACACCATTGTTGTCGTTATGGTTGTGGGCGGCGTGGACTGTGCCATCCACTTCAATCAGAAGTTTTTGTATTATTCATTAGTTATTGTGCTTGGCACTTTATTAAAGTGTTAGCCCAGCGTGCGCTGCTGTTGCATACTGTGTGTAGTGTTGTTAGCTGGTTCTATATGCATGCCGCTTAACGCAGCGCACTGTATGAACACTCCCTCTGGCACCACGAACGGGTGCTTCAGCTCAACTCCTTGGGGTCCAATTGAAGTTTTGCCCCCACCCGTTTTGTTGAAGACATCCAAACCCCTTCCAGCACTTGTTGTGCTAACTGCTTTCTCCTCTCCTCTCCTCTCCTCTCCTCTCCTCTCCTCTCCTCTCCTCTCCTCTCCTCTCCTCTCCTCTCCTCTCCTCTCCTCTCCTCTCCTCTCCTCCCCTCCCCTCCCCTCCCCTCTTCTCTTCTCTTCTGAGAGAATAACCCCCTTATCTTGTGATTCCTGTAAGGCGAGAGGGAGAACTTTACAATGCATAGAAAGCCGTCTTCACAAGCTGTATATATATATATAGTACAGTATATCCACATCCCCCAACCATTCAGTTTGCTGTCAGGCAGCAGATAAAACGTTCGTGTAGCCTTGAGAAAGCAACCCAGCTTTTTTTTTTACAGTAATATAAAGGGCACAGTCGATGTGATAGACTGGTTTTGGTTGAAGACTGGGGTATATCTCAGTGGGGGCCGGGGGGGCTTACTGGAGCCCGTATTGATATGTAATTATGAATTGATTTCATTATTATTAATTATCCACGGACCACTATCTGAAAAGATTTTGTGCCGAGGGCCCCACAATATGAGAAGATTCGTGTTTTTAGCTGGGGACCCCGTGGAACCCCCTCAAGGGCCCCACAGGGGGTCCTCGGACCACACTTTGAGAACCACTGGTCTAGACCAATAAAGCAGGTATACGCGGCTCTGAACGGAGGCGATCCAATCATCGGATAAGACGATTGGATCAGAGTCAGAGTCGTCCAATTATATCAAACAGTGTAATTTGTGATTATGAACACAACGCTCTGTCAACTCCCTCTGTCTCCCTCGGAGACACGCTCCTCTCTCCGTTTCTATTCTCCTCCTTCCTCTCGCCTTTCCCCTCAGCCTCCACCCTCTCTCTCCCTCCACCATCCCTTTCCCCTCAGCCTCCACCCTCTCTCTCCCCTCAGCCTCCACCCTCTCTCTCCCTCCACCATCCCTCCGTTTGGTAATTGTGTTTCACTCCAGTGACGGAAGCAGAAAATCTTATTAAAAGAAGAGAAGCTGTGTAGAGAGTGAGAGTGAGAGAGAGAGAAAGAGAGAGAGAGAGAGAGAGAGATGGGGGACGGGAGGGGTGGTGGAGGTTGTGCAGGGGATGAGCTCAATGCAGAGGCCCCCATCATCCCTGCATCGCTCCCAGCCAACTCTCTCCTTCTCTCTACATTTCAGAATTAGGGAGGGTGTTGTGCATCACTTTGGAGCAGTGTTTCTCAAATGAGTTACCTACCCCTAGGGGTGTGAAGAGGCACTACAGGGGGGGTGCTTGAGACAGAGTGGGTAATGGAAGAATTTATTGTATTATGTTTAATTAATATAAAACATTGATACATTTTCGAGTGAGCCTCATGCCGAGCTACGAAGTGTTCAACCGAATGTAATCCAAAACTGCACTAGCGTAATTGATATCAACAGATGATTAGTCAGGTAAAGGGGGGTGGAGTTCAGGAAAGGGGGTAGGCTACTGAGCCAAAAGCAGTTTGAGAACCACTGCTTTAGAGCGGTCCATACTAGCATGGCATGTCGGGAGGTGATGTAGTCGCATGCCGGCCATCACATCCCTTAGTTGCATGGCTTCTGGTAGAAAGAGTCCTGTGTAAGCCAGGATGGGTGGAAATTGGTGCACAGACAACTTCCACAACATACACGCAGTTCTCTTCTTTAGACTTTTATCTTTATCTCTAGCGCGTTTTGTTTTCGCGACTGACAGCCTAAAGTACTGTACACGTCTGAATGCATAGGTGCTTTGCTTTGCCTATCTTGCTCTTATGTGTCTCTGCAACACCACAGGCCTGCCTTTCCCTATGTGTAATTCTCTTACAGATGTGGTGCGTGCGTGCGTGCGTGCGTGCGTGCGTGCGTATGCTCGCGCATGTGTGACTGTGTGTGAACGAATATTTAAAATAGGCAATCTATAAGCTCATAATGTGTCATTATGAAATGCATTTTAAGACTTGTAGATCTGCTATCTTCGCTATTTGCTATTACCATTTTTGAAAAATCATGTCTATAATGGCATGCCCAAAATAGGGACGCCAGGTCCTGTCTGATGCCAGTCTGTGTGCGTGCCGTGCCTGCGTGTGTGTGCGCACACATACATACATGCATGCATGGATGCACCTTACAGTATGTGTGTGACTGTATGTATGTTTGTTTTTAATGGGTTTCTGCACTCGCCGCTTTGCCACAGACAACGTTACTAGTCTTCTAAATAACATCTCTTCCTCCCTGTGTTTTCTTCTTTTACCTCTCTATGATCTGCTGTCTGGAAATAAGAAATCACGCAAGGTAATAAAGCAAGCCGCTGTCACTCTTGAGACACATTTCATCTCTGTGAGCCGCTTCCTTCTCTGCCGCCCGTCCGTCCGCCCGCCCGCCCGCCTCCCCCTCCCCCCACGCCATCCACACCATCCACCGAAAAAAGCGACTCCTGCCCCGAGCCACACGGACCTCCTCGAGTGTGCCTTCGGTTCTGGAGAACAGCTTCTTTTTTCTTTTTTTTTGCCATTTTTCATTACCGCCTGTAGACGCAAGCGCTGCGAAAGTAGAGAACGTCTGTTGAAAAACAAAAGAACGCGGGTTGGCTTTCACCTCCGGTGCATCTGCTGTGGGGGCGTATGGGAGGGGGGTGGGGGGTCTGGGGGAGGGAGAAGAATAGAGAGATGGAGAGAAGTAGTATATATAGAGAGAAAGAAAGTCATCCTGGCTCTTATTGTTTCTTGCAACAAAGAGACGTCTTCATTAGCAGGCTGTGGGCGGGGGTGGAGGGGGTCTCAAAGCAGCGACGCTTGCTTGGTTGTCGAAAACCTGAGAGTGAAGCAGGGAAAGAAGGCAGGAGAACGACGAGGTGCCAAGCCAAGCCGGGCTGTTCTTTTATCATCTGCCATGTCGCTGTATTGTTTCATAGGAAGAGAAAAACAAAAACCTTTCCATAATATCATAAAGTGTCACTTATCACTCACACGGCAGATAACAACGTGATTGTGTTATAATAACATAACACAATCACCATCTACCACACAACAACCCCCACCACCATCACCATGAAACACACAACAACCCCCACCACCATCACCATCTACCACACAACAACCCCCACCACCATCACCATGAAACCAACTGGCCTCCGGAGCCAGACGGGGACTCGCAAAACCTTCACCCACTCCGAGAACATGGGGAACATAACGCACCATTTCATTGCATGACAGTTTGACGTAGAAAACCAAGACTGTCAGAGATTTCTTTTATAGATTCTTCTGACATTTGTGCATCTCTGAGACTTCCCCAAATAGTGTTTGGAATTCCGTGTTCCATGCCCGTTCCAGGGCCGTACTTCTACCAAAAAGCTGACCATACAAAACTTTATTTTATATAACCACTTATAAAAGTGGTTAAAAGGTTTGGCTTTATATGGATGTCGTCATAAAAGTCACATAATGGCTGATATGCATCCATGAGGCTCTTAGTCCTCCCTGTGTCTGACATGGAAGCTGCTCTTAGTCCTCCCTGTGTCTGACATGGAAGCTGCTCTTAGTCCTCCCTGTGTCTGACATGGAAGCTGCTAAGGTGCAGACACGCCCCCAGGTTTTTAGCCAAGCACCGCTGCCTTCCGCACTCCAAATCCCATCCTAAATAAATGCCAGCAAACACGCTCAGAAGCGTGTTTGCTAGGCCCTTCCATCATTTTTCCAGCAATTAACCTATTTAGGCCTGACGTCGAAATAAAAAAAACGTTTGCTCTGAAAGAATATATACCTATTCAAAGATTTGTGACGCATTTTTACGATTTAAAAAAAATAGCAGACCTACAAGTTCATAGCGCGCCACTCGGTGGCGCGCTATGAACTTGTAGATCTGCTATTTTTCAATAGCTAAAGTATAACAGAATGCTTGAAACACCAAAAGGAGTTCCCGCACAAAATGGGTTAACTCCACGCTCCCCCTCTGGCAGTCACTGGCCTACATAAAATAAAGATAATTAATTCCTACTGTAGTTCTGAAGTCGTCTGGCTCCTTCCTGTGCGAGAAGGAAGCTACTATACCTCTGCAGACGTGACGCCCGAGAGTCCCTCCGGTTTTCGGAGGAGAGACCCGTTACTTTACGGTATTTCGCAGAGCAAATGAATCGCAATTAACGTCTCTTCCTCCACACTCGACTGTTTGAAAGGTCGGCGCTGTAATCAGCCCTTCATTAGAGATGGAATGTAAAGTAGAAGCGTTTTGTATCTCAACTCCGGCACGCTCCCGGCTCCCCTTTGTACTCCCTTTATGTTACGCACAGATAGAGGATAATTGAGTGGCTTCTCTTTGCGAGACATAGAAATCAATTATGTGTTTTTGTAATACATCAAGTGTATTGACGTGGGTGAGGAGGCAGTGCAGTTAAGTTGTCTGCCAGCCACAATGTGGATAAATCCTTTTGTTATGGGCGAGCCAGCTCTGACTGTGACATCTCTTATTAATCTAACTCTTTGTGCCTCGACTCAACGGATACTCAACCGAGTACTCCTGACTCACTGAGTCCTGTGTGAGGCCGTACCTTACTCACACAGCTCTGACTCCCCAGGGGGAGGCCGTACCTTACTCACACAGCTCTGACTCCCCAGGGGGAGGCTGTACCTTACTCACACAGCTCTGACTCCCCAGTGGGAGGCCGTACCTTACTCACACAGCTCTGACTCCCCAGTGGGAGGCCGTACCTTACTCACACAGCTCTGACTCCCCAGGGGGAGGCCGTACATACTCACACAGCTCTGACTCCCCAGTGGGAGGCCGTACATACTCACACAGTACTCTGACTCCCCAGTGGGAGGCCGTAGTACATACTCACACACCTCTGACTCCCCAGTGGGAGGCCGTACATACTCACACAGCTCTGACTCCCCAGTGGGAGGCCGTACCTTACTCACACAGCTCTGACTCCCCAGTGTGAGGCCGTACCTTACTCACACAGCTCTGACTCCCCAGTGGGAGGCCGTACATACTCACACAGTACTCTGACTCTCCAGTGGGAGGCCGTAGTACATACTCACACAGCTCTGACTCCCCAGTGGGAGGCCGTACATACTCACACAGCTCTGACTCCCCAGTGGGAGGCCGTACCTTACTCACACAGCTCTGACTCCCCAGTGGGAGGCCGTACCTTACTCACACAGCTCTGACTCCCCAGTGTGAGGCCGTACCTTACTCACACAGCTCTGACTCCCCAGTGGGAGGCCGTACATACTCACACAGCTCTGCTGACTCCCCAGTGGGAGGCCGTAGTACATACTCACACAGCTCTGACTTCCCAGTGGGAGGCCGTAGTACATACTCACACAGCTCTGACTCCCCAGTGGGAGGCCGTAGTACATACTCACACAGCTCTGACTCCCCAGAGGGAGGCCGTAGTACATACTCACACAGCTCTGACTCCCCAGTGGGAGGCCGTAGTACATACTCACACAGCTCTGACTCCCCAGTGGGAGGCCGTAGTACATACTCACACAGCTCTGACTCCCCAGTGGGAGGCCGTACCTTACTCACACAGCTCTGACTCCCCAGTGGGATGCCGTACCTTACTCACACAGCTCTGACTCCCCAGTGGGAGGCCGTACATACTCACACAGCTCTGACTCCCCAGTGGGAGGCCGTAGTACATACTCACACAGCTCTGACTCCCCAGTGGGAGGCCGTACCTTACTCACACAGCTCTGACTCCCCAGTGGGAGGCCGTACATACTCACACAGCTCTGACTCCCCAGTGGGAGGCCGTAGTACATACTCACACAGCTCTGACTCCCCAGTGGGAGGCCGTACCTTACTCACACAGCTCTGAATCCCCAGGGGGAGGCCGTACATACTCACACAGCTCTGACTTCCCAGTGGGAGGCCGTACATACTCACACAGCTCTGACTCCCCAGAGGGAGGCCGTAGTACATACTCACACAGCTCTGACTCCCCAGTGGGAGGCCGTAGTACATACTCACACAGCTCTGACTCCCCAGTGGGAGGCCGTAGTACATACTCACACAGTACTCCTGACTCCCCAGGGGGAGGCCGTACATACTCACACAGTACTCCTGACTCCCCAGTGGGAGGCCGTAGTACATACTTACACAGTACTCCTGACTCCCCAGGGGGAGGCCGTACATACTCACACAGCTCTGACTCCCCAGTGGGAGGCCGTAGTACATGCTCACACCGCTCTGACTCCCCAGTGGGAGGCCGTAGTACATACTCACACAGCTCTGACTCCCCAGTGGGAGGCCGTAGTACATACTCACACCGCTCTGACTCCCCAGTGGGAGGCCGTACATACTCACACAGCTCTGACTCCCCAGGGGGAGGCCGTAGTACATACTCACACAGCTCTGACTCCCCAGGGGGAGGCCGTAGTACATACTTACACAGCTCTGACTTCCCAGTGGGAGGCCGTAGTACATACTCACACAGCTCTGACTCCCAGTGGGAGGCCGTACATACTCACACAGCTCTGGATTTTCACACTTTATAACATGTATTTGCGGCGAGGAGAATTGGGATCACAGCACATTGGTTCAGGTCTTCGTGGTGGCGGTGGGATTGCTCTCCCGCATTGCGTTCATGTTTTGCCTTAAACCACTTGAACCCCAGCATCCGTATTATGAGGGAAACATTAGCCAGAAATAGCATCTATACAAGCTCACAACGCATCACAACATGACGACGTGAGCTTGTGGATCGGCTATTTTGGGGGCGAAGAAATTTGGTGTAGAGGGAAAAAAAGGTCCTCTCCACATGTCCTCTCCACACGGACCTGAGTTGCAACTCAGGTCCGTTCTACTAGGGATAAAGAAATAAAGTGGTTAAACGTCTTTTGTGTCTTGTCTCACCAGAACCAGCACACGTCTCTTAATCTGAAGGAGTCTCTCTATGTCGGCGGAGCTCCCGATTTCAGCCGGCTAGCGAGGGCCGCCGCTCTCAAGGACGGATTCAAAGGCACCATTCAAAAGGTGAAGCTTTACTACACACTGTTAACTCTCCATTGTGTAAAACTACTCACACACACACACACACACACACACACACACACACACACACACAAACACACACACACACACACACACACACACACACATACACACACACACACACACTGTGTCTCATTCACTGGTAAATGCAATATATGCATCGGGAACGGGGACAACG
The DNA here is from genome assembly GCF_951216825.1 of Electrona antarctica. Classification (NCBI taxonomy): domain Eukaryota; kingdom Metazoa; phylum Chordata; class Actinopteri; order Myctophiformes; family Myctophidae; genus Electrona; species Electrona antarctica. Next base: position 5,840,099 of record NC_136807.1, on the reverse strand, counting down.
TTTCGGTACACAGACCTTCATCAGGTTGTTACCCAGATAAGATCTGTGTACCGAAACATTGTTTCTGTTCCCGATAAATATATTTTTTTTATGGTGGCTAGTCTATAAGAGGGTCAGTCAGTGGGTCAGATTCTGTCATTGTCTGGAGCTAATCTCACAAACCACTGGACCAATAGAGCGTCGCAGTCGCCAGGCCCAGGAAATTATTCCGAATGCATTTTTCCCATAGACATTTCAAAAAGTATTTTTTTAAAGACAAAGCCAACTCGAGTCGTGACAACTCATGACAACAAACACGATATTTTGGACCAAACAAATAATTACAAAGAAAAACAACAAAAAAGTGCCGTTTTTTCTTCTTTCTAATTATTTGTTCGGCCCAAAAAATTGTGTTTGTTGTCATGATTTGTCACGACAAGAGTTGGCTTAAAAGGTCTTTAAATAAATACTTTTTGAAATGTCTATGAGGAAAATTAACGGGGAATCATTTCCTGGGCCCTGGTAGGGGGCGGGACTGCGACGCTCTATAATCGCCATATTTGTTGTTCACACTGCCAGCATAGGCTACATTAATATCGCCACCATTTTTTGGGGGGGCAAAAACCTCTCCTAAATTTGAGTCAGTATAATAATAGACGACTGACTTGGGAGGATGGCCACATGGAGTCTGAGGTTCACATTGGAGCCAAGTTGTTCCTCTGTGGATCCCAAGATCCACAGGAATCAAGTTTTTAATTGCAAGTGAAGCAGACAGTGTTGCAAGAGTCCTGTTTCCTACGATCGCCGGCCCATGTTCTCCTCTGACACACTGTCGATTTATAGGTGTGCAAATGTTCTGCTATTTTATTACATATATTTACATATTATTATGTAAGCCATCTTAGCATGTATATAATGTAAATATATTCAATGTGATGTAGGCGGCAACACATAGTGTATAGTAGTCATAGTTATTCAGATTGATGCCCATATGTTAGCCAGTTTAGTGAGGTACAAATCATTGCTGTCAGTCATGAAGGAAGAAACCTTGTATCTCCAAATGAATGCTGTACTTTGTCATACTACAGCGTCGTATTGTGAGCCTGTAGCTGTGTGTGTATGCGTGCGTGCGTGGCTGCGTGCGTGGCTGCGTGCGTGCGTGCGTGCGTGCGTGCGTGCGTGCGTGCATGTCATCTTAGATAGTGGACATTTCGTCCACTGTCGGTTCTGTGGACCTGCTCTAGAACAGACTGCATTTCTCCTTGCAGGCTTAGAGTGTGTGTGTGTGTGGGGAGGGGGGGGGACAGTGTGGGGGGGAGGGGGGGGACGGGACGGGACAGTGGCTAATAATAGAACACAGAGTTTTTGATGTCCTTCCATTCTGCTATTCTCAGATCTTTCCCTGACAGACTTCCAGTTCTTCTTCTCAGCTTTTTTTCAGCAAAGGGGCCTATCTTTTAGACGCCAGAAATAACCCAGTGCAACAAAGACAGGATGTTACTGTGAGGACAGACTTGTCATTAGCGGGTTCTCATGGCACACAAACTTTACTTGGTTGACAGTTCCAAGTGGCTGAATCAAAGCCCTAAATGTGAAGTCGGTCTCTCGCCCGCACCCGTCTGAGGGGAATATAATTGTAAAGAAGTTGAGATGAATTCTCGCCCTTGATGTCCCAAACGTGTGTGTGTGTGTGTGTGTGTGTGTGTGTGTGTGTGTGTGTGTGTGTGTGTGTGTGTGTGTGTGTGTGTGTGTGCGCGCGTGTGTGTGTGTGTGTGTGTGTGTGTGTGTGTTATGGCTGTGTAATTTCCGACCGTACTTTACCGTATGTTCAAAGAGGGGAAATGTGCATTTATATGTAAGACATGTTTCCGCTGAATCCATACAGCTCCACTGTGATGTATCACTTTTACACTGATCTCTGTCCTAAGGGTGTCTTCTGTGTAGTGGCATTATTATAATAGTGGGGGGATCGAGGGAAAACCCAAGGGGTCTATGACGTGATGGCTTCCATTGGGAAAGAAAGAGAAAGAAGAAAATGTAGCCTAGCATGCTTTTTTGTTAGTTTAACCCATTTAGGCCTGAAACAAATGTCTTCTAAATCCTGACAGTTTTCTGAAATCCTATGTTTCTAGGCCTATATCACTCAATATTTCATGTCAAGGACCCCAAAAATGATCTGTAATTGGCCTCCGACCCCCATCTGAAAATATGTTGTTCCAGGGACCTCCCCAGAAGCAAAGAGTTGAGTTAAAAACGTTTGTTCTGAAAAAAAAATATTCCAAATTTGAGGCACATTTTCACGATTTTTCAAAAATAGCAGACCTACAAGCTCGTAGCGCGCCACTCGGTGGCGCGCTATGAGCTTGTAGATCTGCTATTTTTCAATAGCTAAAGCATAGCATAATGCTAACACCAAAAGGGGTTCCCGCCCAGAATGGGTTAACTGTGAGATCGTACAAACGGGTCTATTTGGTTCCATTTGTAAACTCTCTGAGATGAATGAACACTGGGCTTCACGTGGTGACTCAAACAAAGCTTGTGTGTTCTTATGGTTGCTTTGGGGTTGTAAACTTGGTGTGGTATGACGTAAGATAAGATCAATATGATAGGAAGGGGAAATCAGTCTTCACAGCGAGCCAGTAACATAAATATCGAGCTGTGGTAGTATACTATAGTGCCACTTGGGGCATTTAGCATCAAGGCACGCTAACAGCTGTGATAGTATACTATAGTGCCACATGGGGCATTTAGCATCAAGGCACGCTAACAGCTGTGATAGTATACTATAGTGCCACATGGGGCATTTAGCATCAAGGCACGCTAACAGCTGTGGTAGTATACTATAGGGCCACATGGGGCATTTAGCATCAAGGCACGCTAACAGCTAAATCTTTTGTGTCCATTTTACTCCAGATGTGTCAAATTTGACATGTAGAGGTATCCTGTGTTCAAACCTATATGAGATCTAACCAGTTGGTTATCAATGTGTCTGTAGTAAGTAGCCTTGCCGAGCCATGAGGCTCATAGGGCAGGAGCCTATCTCCTGTTTCTGTAGCGTGAGGCAGCTTGATGTACAAGTACACCCCCTGGACATGACGCTAGTATGTCGCAGGGACTTACCCCCAATCCAACCCTTGATGCCGAGTGCCAAGCAGGGAGGCACTGGGTCCCATTTTTACAGTCTTTGGTATGACCCGGCAGGGGATTGAACCCTGACCTCCCAGTCTCAGGGCGGACACTCTAACCACAAGGCCACTGAGCTGGTGTGTGTCTGAACACAGAATTTTTTTGTCACATTGTGCAAAGTAAACAAAGTACTGATAAGACCCAGTTATTGGAATTCCCACAGAATTGCCTGTATATGCACTACTATGCAAAAAGAAATGTCGCTCACAAGCTGACATGAGGATGATGACTCCTGGATGTATAATCCGTTTTATGGTTTAACCCTTTGCTGTGTGTTTATCTCAGATCACCCTCATGGGCACGCCCATCCTCAGGCAGGAGAACGCGCAGCACGCCAGCAACGTGGCCATGTTCCAGGGCCACCCCTGCTCCCAGGAGCCCTGTCACAACGGGGGCCGCTGCAACCCCCAGCTGGACACCTACGAGTGCATCTGCCTCAACGGCTTCTCGGGGGGTCACTGTCAGAACGGTAAGCGTGCATCCCAAGGTTATTACCGTTAACGAAAACTGACCAAATAACCACAACTAAAATTGAAAAAAAAAACATTTTCGTTAACTGAACAAAAAAAAAAAACTGAAACTGTATTGTGTGTTTACAAAACTAACTAAAACTAACTGAAATTATAGACAAAATGACCTTAGTTTTAAGGGTTTTCTCTTACATCAATAAAGCTCCTTTGAATGGAATTGATAAGTCCTGGAAAAGACGCGATGTGATTGGCCAGTATAGTCACTTGAGCAGCGTGCCGTCCGCACTTCCGACGCACGTCCGCCCTCCCGACGCGATACAGGTCGCTCCAATGAACTGCAGCGAATGAAGCATCTAGGTTTTTATATCTATGGTTTGAGCCATCTGCAGGGTAAATGCAGGAAGTCATTTCCCCTACCTCAGGGACCGTTGGATGATGAATTGCATTTTTTATAGCGCTTTTCCAAGTGCTCAAAGCGATTTACAACGGTTCATTCATTCATACATTGGGAGGTGAAGCGGCGAACAGTCGACGCCAGCGTCCTCACTTCCCACATTTACACACCAATGGTGGCAAGCTCACACCGACCGACTCATTGGAGGCAATGTAGGGTTCAGTGTCTTGCCCAAGGACACTTCGACATGTAGACAGGAGGAGCCGGGATTCGAACCGCCGACCCACGGATCATTGGACGACCTGCTCTACCTCCTGAGCCCCAGCCGCCCCCACATTGGAGGTGCGACGTTGGAGGTGCGACAAAGAAAGCAGGAAGACCATCCTTGTGTATGAAATAATTCATCAAGTACGGCCTATACAGCATATGCAAGGAGGCTGCTTTGACTCGCTGAGCATTGACAGCCCACCATAAAACAACACAACTCCCACGGTCCATTGCACAACTAGACCACCTGAGTACAGGTCTCTCATTAGTGCCTCACACGTGGCAGCACACGTTTTCAGTGTACTGTCAAGTGACCTCAGTTTTATTTGTATAGCGCGATTAGTTTTCATTTGGAAAGTTATGGAGTTATGGAGGTCATTGAAATTAACATTAGTGGTTTCAAGGCAGTGAGATAAAGTGAGATAAGGTCTGACATGTATTCGGGAGCTAAGCCATTAAGAGCTTTGTAAACATGAAGTACTTTGAATTCAATTATGTATTGTACAGGGAGCCAATTAAGTGATTTTGAGTGTGGGAGTAATGTGTTCAGCTATTCCTGTCCCGGTAAACTCACCGGCTGCAGCATCTCTCACAGTCAGACTGAGACGAGGAGAGAAGAGGAATCTTCATTTTGGAGATGTTTGTCAGATGATAAAACTCTGTGTAGGATCCAATTCAATTCAATAGCCTTTATTGTCTCCGAGGAGAAATGTGTCTTGGGCACCAAGAGACAGCGTTATACATTACATACATACATACACACACAGTTCATAGTATAAAAAATCACACCTGTGTGAACTGAGTGGTGTAAGGTTTTATATAGACTGATCAGCTGTGGTCTGACGTAATGTCTGACGTAATGAAATCACACCCATGTGAACTGGGTGACCATAGCAACCATGCTCATTTTTTGGTACGAACAGACAGACAGACAAACAGACAGACACGTAAACTAACAAAGCCAGTTGTAGGAGTGGTTTACACCACTCAAAAATACAGTTCATAGTATGAACTGGGTGACCATAGCAACCATGCTCATTTTTTGGTACGAACAGACAGACAGACAAACTAACAAAGCCAGTTGTAGGAGTGGTTTACACCACTCAAAAATAGTTATCCTAATCCTACCCACACTGTGCAAATATATCAAGGTTCAAGTATTGCAGTATTGCACTCTCCCAGTAGTTAGTTATCTGTTATTGAGTGCTTTGATTGACAGTGGAACAAAAGATAATTTATATCTGTTTAGCTTGCAGACGGCATCAACTCATATTCCATACAAACACAGAGGTTTCATGACCTGTTCACTGTGTTTCAGAGACCACTGAGAACTCGGACCCTTACCTACATTAGTACAAGGATCGCAGTACAAGAACAGCGGTTCCCAAACATTGTTATGTCAAGGACCCCAAAATGTATTTGTATTTGGCCGCAGACCCCCCCAACTGACAGTGTTTTGTCCCAGGGACTCCCATACAACAACTTTTTTTGAAAATATCAACAAACTAACATACCATACAATGTTCCCCTCCTCTCCACCGTGCACACAGAGAGAGGGAGTCATGTGTTTATCAGGTTCACTAGTCATTATACAAATCACAGTCAATTTCTTGCATCTGGGTGTTGTTGTGCGAAAGGATGCACGGCGTTAATTTGGTTGCATTCAAAGAACAGCTGTGAATGACTGTGAAAGCAGCAATACTTCACTCCTACAATAAGCACAGTCTTTTATTGTCTTGTCTGCACCAAAGTTTCATCTCTCAAAACCCTGCTCCCGGATATTTGTTTCTGTGCATATTATATTTGGGGAAGATAAGATAAAAAGAAATAATGAGGTTCAGAACTTGCTCTTGTGTTGTTATTATTACGGCTCTCCTCTGCTCTGCCCGGAGTCTAGTCGTCAATAAGAGGGCTTGTCTGTGTGTCCAGAGTTTAGTCTGCACAATTAACTGCAATGAACCAATAATGAACTCGGTCTCATGAAGGTTAATCGGCAAAAACAGTGAAAAATACATTAGATCTGCTATTTTCACTGGTGTTATTATTATTATTTTTTTTTTTAATAATTATGATTAATGGTAATCGAGGCAAACGTTTGATATTATCGTTGTATTGATTGGACGTCATATTGCCCAGCCCTATCCAAAGATAATCAAAGTGCTGGACTGACAGCACCAGATTTCTTGCACATACTGCCAGTTGGCCACAGAAGGACCTACACACATTTTTATACTCATGATGTTTATACTGAATTCATGATTTAGTAGTGAATATACACAGTATAGTGTGTGTGTGCACGTGCGTGCGTGCGTGCTTGTGTGTGCGCGTGCGTGTGCGGCGCGTGTGTGTGGTGTCTATAGGCTATACAGTGTATTGTATACAGTACACCCATTCCAGATTAAACCAGTGCTCATGAAAGCAATGCCTCAACAAACGACTCAATGGAATATTGATGTAGTGCTTCTTTTTCCGGAGTTACACTGCTCTTTCATCATCCGCATGTCACGGCTAGACGTGCTCACTCACTCCCCAGCTCCCCCAGTGCTCTCTCTCTCTCTCACACACACACACACACACACACACACACACACACACACACACACACACACACACACACACACACACACACACACACACACACACACACACACACACACACACACACACACACACACTATTGACCTTCGCGTGCGACAGGCCAAGCCTTTTACGTTAATTAAAACTGCAAACGTATGAAACACTCGCCCACGTGCCCCATCCCCATCCCCTTATTGCCTTTAGCCCTAATGACGGAGGCGTGTTCTTCATCGATCGCAATGATCTAATCCTTTGAACGTCCGTCCGTCCCCCGTCCCACCCCCCTCCCCTCCTTCCCCCTCCCCCTCCTTCCCCCTCCTCCCCTCCACAGCCATCTACGAGAAGTCGGCCGACGGAGAGACGGAGGCCGTCGCCTTTGACGGTCACACGTTCATGGAGTACCACAACGCCGTCACCAAGAGGTAAGAGCACTGATGGAAGGACAACTTAAAGACCACAGTGTAGACATTTTTACTTGAGTAAAAGTACCAAAGTATTTTGGAAAGGTAAAACTGTTCATTATGTAGAATGTCAATATCTATTTGAAAATATCACATCTACAGTACAAGATCAAAATGTATCGACCATGCAACACGCTCGAACGCTTCTGGCATTTGATCTGCTATTTTCGAACAGATGAAGTGTAAAAGAGGGCTTAATTGGTTCAATCAATGTTTCGCAATAATAACCTACAAATTAACAATAAAGAAAGCTGTCAAATAATACATCCCTCTGGATGGAGGGGAAAGGAACTGGTTGGAATAACGTGTTCCTTCCACGCGCTACGTCCAACCAGGGAAACTCCCCCCTGTCAGGTGTAAAGGAGCAACTTGGACACTCAGGCATGAAGGAAGCATGAGTTCAAGTCCGTTGCTCTCCCCATGTCCCCCATATATGGGGACTAGGTTGGCGGAGGGTGTGTAGAGCCCAGGATCACATTAGATAATTGACACAGGGGTGAAAAATGGGTTACAAAATTGTGGGATAAAAAATATTTAAAAAAAAATAATACATCCCTCTCAGAGGGAAAAGAATCACTTCGTCTCTGTCAGGTGGAAACCTCATAATTATGTCCAAAACGTACACAAGCTCTGCGCTGAGCTTGGAGCTTGTGGATCTGCTGCTTTTGATGCTTATAGATTTGGAATATTAGGTTTCTGCCCGACAGCAACCAGTGATGTATAATGAGTAAATGTACTGGGTTACTTCCCAGCACTGTGGTTGAGGGAGAGTAGAGTAAATGTACTGGGTTACTTCCCAGCGCTGTGGTTGAGGGAGAGTAGAGTAAATGTACTGGGTTACTTCCCAGCGCTGTGGTTGAGGGAGAGTAGAGTAAATGTACTGGGTTACTTCCCAGCGCTGTGGTTGAGGGAGAGTAGAGTAAATGTACTGGGTTACTTCCCAGCGCTGTGGTTGAGGGAGAGTAGAGTAAATGTACTGGGTTACTTCCCAGCGCTGTGGTTGAGTGAGAGTAGAGTAAATGTACTGGGTTACTTCCCAGCGCTGTGGTTGAGGGAGAGTAGAGTAAATGTACTGGGTTACTTCCCAGCGCTGTGGTTGAGGGAGAGTAGAGTAAATGTACTGGGTTACTTCCCAGCGCTGTGGTTGAGGGAGAGTAAATGTACTGGGTTACTTCCCAGCGCTGTGGTTGAGTGAGAGTAGAGTAAATGTACTGGGTTACTTCCCAGCGCTGTGGTTGAGGGAGAGTAAATGTACTGGGTTACTTCCCAGCGCTGTGGTTGAGTGAGAGTAGAGTAAATGTACTGGGTTACTTCCCAGCGCTGTGGTTGAGGGAGAGTAGAGTAAATGTACTGGGTTACTTCCCAGCGCTGTGGTTGAGGGAGAGTAGAGTAAATGTACTGGGTTACTTCCCAGCGCTGTGGTTGAGGGAGAGTAGAGTAAATGTACTGGGTTACTTCCCAGCGCTGTGGTTGAGGGAGAGTAGAGTAAATGTACTGGGTTACTTCCCAGCGCTGTGGTTGAGGGAGAGTAGAGTAAATGTACTGGGTTACTTCCCAGCGCTGTGGTTGAGGGAGAGTAGAGTAAATGTACTGGGTTACTTCCCAGCGCTGTGGTTGAGGGAGAGTAGAGTAAATGTACTGGGTTACTTCCCAGCGCTGTGGTTGAGGGAGAGTAAATGTACTGGGTTACTTCCCAGCGCTGTGGTTGAGTGAGAGTAGAGTAAATGTACTGGGTTACTTCCCAGCGCTGTGGTTGAGGGAGAGTAAATGTACTGGGTTACTTCCCAGCGCTGTGGTTGAGTGAGAGTAGAGTAAATGTACTGGGTTACTTCCCAGCGCTGTGGTTGAGGGAGAGTAGAGTAAATGTACTGGGTTACTTCCCAGCGCTGTGGTTGAGGGAGAGTAGCATATCAGCCAGCGTGGTCGTAATAGTTATTAGCTAAATGACTGCCGTCGATCCATCTCTTCCTCCCAGTCGAGCCGCGAGGTGACATTGTTGATTAAAATCACAAGTGCCAGGCCTTCGGGGTGAGCACTAAGTGCTGGATTAATAAATCCATCCTTTTCTCGGCATGTTGCTATCTAAGCATCAGCGCATCACACGCCGTCACTTGCGAGAACAAGCGTGCGTGCATAGTAATGCTGGAAACAGTGATATACTGTAGTTTAGAGGTGACATTGACGGTTTTATGTGGAGCAGAGATTCCCAAACGTGTGGGCCGAGGGAGGGGGGGAGGATATTGCAAGTGGGGCTCCCAAATAATTGGCCAAATGCTACGATTTTATTGATCATATAACATTAAAATATATATATTTCAAAGGGTCTATATAGGCTCTGTTTTCATTGTGATACAGATGAATAGAGACTAAATTATACTATGTGTTCCACTGATCCAATCCGGAAAACAATGGATTGATTGGTCATTAAAATGAACATGTTCTGAGAGCACTTGTGCCGTGAGAAGCGGTCTGATAGGTGGGCTGCCTTAAGGCCCATTCACACTCCAGTTTATAGGTGATAAGGGGACCACCTTTTTGGTGGTCACCTTATCACCAAAAACTGGAGTATGATTAGGTCTTAAGGCTCAACATGACGTCACGAGCCGCGGTGAAGAGAAAACCACCGCCACCGCCCCAGCCCTTCTCTCTGTTTTTAGTACTCACCACCGCTCAACGTTATTTCAGCTCCGGTGGTCAGCTCACCACCGGAGCGGTGGTCACCTAACCACCGAAAATCCAGACTATGTATGAGCCTTTAATGACGGTGCAAACGTGCATGAGTGCTGCCTTGTAGACATTACTCAGGGAAATAAGGAATTATGCAACAGAGGTGTGGTATGATGCATCTATCTACTGGCTGAATGTTGTGTTGTGGGTTCCCAAACAATGGGTCAGGACCCACATTTGGGTCAAGGACCCATTGTTATGGGTAGACATCCCTTTTTTAATGTTTCCTATCATTTTGTAATCATAATTTATTCAGAAGATTACAAAATAACTTCAGACATAAAAACAAAAATGAAAGGCGAAAGCCACAAAAAAAAACATTTAAAAAAACCGAAAATGAAAATAAATCTCAAGCTCACAAAACGTTGCACCGTGACACACTGTGAGCTTGTGGAGCAGCTATTTTTTACTGTTAAATACGGTTAATTCATACTGTATACTTAGTTTGGGTTCCACCAAATGTATCTATTTGGTATGGTGCTAAAATAATCCTTTTAAAGAAACTCAAAAGAAACCTTTTAGCGCCATACCAAAAAGATGCATTTGGTGGATACTGGATACGTTTGGGAGACACTGAATGATGTACAGCAACTTTTTAATCTAATTGTGGATGTAGCAGAGAGTGGCTGGGTGCGTCTGACTGCTAATGAGGCATCTTTCCCTCATCTATATATACAGTACGGTTATGGGGGCTGGCATGCCATCATGCCTGCAGGTTGGCATAAGAACAAAATGATTATGTGATGATGCTGAAAAGACATCAAACATACGCCTCTATGTAGCTGCATGCCTCGCAGCGTTTCACACAAACACTCTGGGTGTGAAACCGGGGCCACAGTGTGTACAATACATGCACGACGCGCACACTTAGTACACTCACTCATGTTACGGACACTGTGTGTACATAATGTACACACAAACACAGTTAGTACACTCACTCATGTTACGGACACTGTGTGTACATAATGTACACACAAACACAGTTAGTACACTCACTCATGTCACGGACACTGTGTGTACATAATGTACACACAAACACAGTTAGTACACTCACTCATGTTACGGACACTGTGTGTACATAATGTACACACAAACACAGTTAGTACACTCACTCATGTCACGGACACTGTGTGTACATAATGTACACACAAACACAGTTAGTACACTCACTCATGTCACGGACACTGTGTGTACATAATGTACACACAAACAACACAACATTTCCAAGCCTTCAATATGCTTGTCTTTTTGAGCCTGAGGAAGTATTTAGTCGCCAGTTAATTGGCATATGACGATTGTGATGAATGATGTAATTGTGTTTTTGGCATTGTACACTAGCTGGAGCATGTGAATCACATTGTACACTAGCTGGAGCATGTGAATCAAAATGACATTTCCGCCTGTAATCTATAATACTCACGTGTATTATCTATAATAGACACGTGATTGCGATGTGATGCGTTCTGAAACTTGCCATTTCTGTTATTTTCTTTAAAAACCTTGTATGAACATTTCTCCAAGACTCCAACACATTCATGTAGTATACATGTACACAGAGGAATGGAAACGACTCTCAACGATTATGCAAAAATGATTGTGATTATCTCAAATAATTGCAATCGGGCGATGTATGTCATATAGCTGTGACAGGTCTGTCTGTCTGTCTGTCTGTCTGTCTGTCTGTCTGTCTGTCTGTCTGTCTGTCTGTCTGTCTGAACTGTGTAACCGTCCCTACTGCCCTTGTCCCTGTCTTTGTCTCGTCTCACGTCAATGTCCCCACTGTCTCTCCTTTCCACCCAAAGCCAACTGACCAATGAGATTCCAGAGTAAGTAGTATTTCCACCCCTGGGTGTTTTATCCCCCACTGGCTTTGGATGAAAGCCTAACTAACAACAACGTCACAACTCCCACCCAAAACAAAATATACATCATTTTTTTGATAGTTAACCCAGTTAACGAGATTACATTACTTTTTTTTTTCTCCCTTTCCACATTTTCATAACTCCATCTGCGACGTCCGCCCAGAGACATCTGCCATCTGTACCATTAAAAAAAAAAAAAAAAAGTTAAGATTTTATATTCCAGACGCTGTACCCCATCATTTAATTTGACAGGCTTTATTCATCCTCGGACGTCAACGGTGTCATTTTGAAGCTCCATTGTCTAACATAAAAGCGGAAAGCATGTCTGTCTGAATGCATGATAAGCATTGTGTTCAAAAACCCTCCGAGAAAATGGATTGTTTCCGAGAAAGGCGAGATAATTTATGCATGGTTGTAACTCTTCTTCCCGTTACAAAATGAATAGCCGCCCACCCTACCCTACGCTCTCCTCTCGGTACGCTGAATGATGTCACCCGTGTGGTGTTGAATATGAATGAGATACCCCTTCATAACCGTAAGAGGTTATTGAAAAAGAAAAGTTTGAGCACCTTGCACTTCATCAATCCCCCCCCCGTTCTGCCCACCAGTAGAAAACATATAAGGCTAATTTATAATGTGTCGAATGTGGCCGTGTTGATGAAAAGGAAAATATTAATGCACTTTAAAAAGTGTCATATAAATGACCCTTTTTCTTAAAGTAAGATTCCCGGTAATTAGCTTGGTTAGTAGGCTAGCCTCCTTTAAAACCCTTTTTGGGCGGGAACCCCTTTTGGTGTTAGCATTATGTTATGCTTTAGCTATTGAAAAATAGCAGATCTACAAGCTCATAGCGCGCCACCGAGTGGCGCGCTACGAGCTTGTAGGTCTGCTATTTCTGAAAAGTCGAAGAGCGACCGACATAGAAACATAGCTTTTTCAGAAAACTGTCAGGATGTAGAAGACATTTTTTAGAATCTGATCTCAGGTCAAAATGGGTTCAAAACGAAAGAGAGAAGAAAGAATTCAGAATTCCAGCAGACATTATGGATTGAGCCCAGAGTTCCAATCCCTGCCAGAGTCTCTGACATGAAGCCGTTGCCAGATCTCTTAACTGTAATTGTGAATAATTACAGTTATGCCTCTCAGCTGAAAGAGGAGGCAGTGACACGTTAATCGCGGATTTGTCTCGCAGTCATGAAATAGACCTCAAACTCCCATCTCTCTCTGAAGGCGGGGGTTAGCCAGCATAGCCGCAGGCGTCCATCTCACTGTCCTACTAGTGGTCCCTCCTTGGAAACAGACTGTGCCCGAGTTCAATGCGTGTCACATCGCAGTAACGACCGCGGCCACAATTGAAATGAGCGCCTCAGTCAGAACCGCTGCTTGGCAGAAGAACACTCTGAACAGAGTGGCGATCAAATGAACCCGATTTGAACTTCGTAGTGGAAATAAACGAATTCCTTTTAACCCATTAAAACCGGAGAAGCATCCGTGTGTGTCATTTTAGATTTATTTTTTGTGTTAGCTATTCAAAAGTAGCAGATGTACGGTCAGTGTGAGAGCTACGGATCTAGAACGCATTTTGTAGAATCGGCCTCAAGTCTTAATGGGTTAAGAGCCCATTAAGAGCCCAGTGAGGCCAGTGTGTCCAACGGTCGCCCCTGGGTTAATGTGTCTGTTCCTACTTACAGCACAGCCCCATAGCTTCCTCATCCACCTCCCTCCACAATCTCTTTAATCTTCAGGTCAATTGGTCGATTTTTGCTCTATTGAAACTGACCAATCGTATTCGGCCATTTCTCCCTGGCGATATGAAGCTTGACCTCATTCTCCGTCGATTGCCCTACTTCTTCATGTTCACCGCTTCAATCTCTCATGACGTGTAATAATTGGCACTGCAGGCAAGCCGTGCAGAACCATCATTTTTAACCCATGTTGGACGGGAACCCCTTTTGGTGTTTCAAGCATTCTGTTATACTTTAGCTATTGAAAAATAGCAGATCTACAAGCTCATAGCGCGCCACCGAGTGGCGCGCTACGAGCTTGTAGGTCTGCTATTTTTGAAAAGTCGAAGAACCACTGACATAGAAACATAGCTTTTTCAGAAAACTGTCAGGATGTAGAAGACATTTTTAGAATCTGATCTCAGGTCAGAATGGGTTAATGGAGCCGTCCAATTATTGAACACTAGACAGAAGCAGCCTGTGTACTGAGCGCTGCTCACAGGGCGCTGCTCACAGGGCGCTGCTCACAGGGCGCTGCTCACAGGGCGCTGCTCACAGGGCGCTGCTCACAGGGACACGGTGCAGCCTGTGTACTGAGCGCTGCTCACAGGGACACGGTGCAGCCTGTGTACTGAGCGCTGCTCACAGGGACACGGTGCAGCCTGTGTACTGAGCGCTGCTCACAGGGACACGGTGCAGCCTGTGTACAGAGCGCTGCTCACAGGGACACGGTGCAGCCTGTGTACTGAGCGCTGCTCACAGGGCGCTGCTCACAGGGACACGGTGCAGCCTGTGTACTGAGCGCTGCTCACAGGGACACGGTGCAGCCTGTGTACTGAGCGCTGCTCACAGGGACACGGTGCAGCCTGTGTACAGAGCGCTGCTCACAGGGACACGGTGCAGCCTGTGTACTGAGCGCTGCTCACAGGGCGCTACTCACAGGGCGCTACTCACAGGGCGCTGCTCACAGGGCACTGCTCACAGGGACACGGTGCAGTGTGTATGCATGTGCTGTAGTCTCAGTGTTCTGCTATGCAAATATGTCATCTCTGCTCTGTAAGGATGGATGTGCTCTTGAGGACGTCCTCAAATGATGTCGCTATATAAGCTTTGATCACCAGCTAAGCCCAACTCTAGTCTACGCCTTGATCCCACGCACAGAAACGCGTGGGATTTGTTCTAGCAGCAGAAACCGTGGTGGTTTCCACAGCTCTAGAAGTGAAGTAGACAGTCCCCCGTCCTCCCCCGCCCGTCCCCCCTGTGACCTTCTGTGAATCACCTGCTTTAGGGTCACACAGGGTCCTCGCTTTCTTTCTTCTGGCCTTGTTGCATTTACATTGCATGCCCTTGACTCTCTCCCCTGCTCCCCTGCTCCCCTGCCCTTGACTCTCTCCCCTGCTCCCTTTAAGTCCTGAATCACTGGAGAACCCTTCTGACCAGAGGTGAGTCTCCAACGATGCGTTTAGCTGTCAGCGTTTTGCACTACTGGCTCAGTGGTTCTGAATCCCAACCTGCTGTTGGCAGCCAGGATATATCGCAAGAGAGCCCCCGAATAATTGGCAAAACATCAAGGCTATTATGTTTACAGTGGCAGCCCCAAATCAAAGTTTATTTCCTACATTAATTGGAAAACAGATTGGTGCAAACTGATTTGTGCCAAATCAGATTTGAATCACATTCCTTAGCCTTGTTTCAGATCTGGAGTTTGGGCTGGATTTGGGCTGCCAGTCAAAAAAAACAAAAACAGAAGAAATTCATGGTATTTGTTCTTCAAGACCTTGAAAAATATAGTTTTCATTGTGATACAGATGAAGTGGACCTTAAAGTTTCATTGATCGAAGATGGAACACAATCCATCGTTTGATCATTTAAAACGCGCTCCGAGTCTGAAGCCGCGTGGCTGCCACGTTAAGTGGTCAGATAGGTGGGCCGCCTACGAACGCCTGTCGGGGTGTTTTCAAGTGGGCCCAGCTCGTCCAGAACAGGTTGGGAGCCACTGCACTATGCCATGCCATGCAGCGTCCTCCGGCATGCTGCCAGCGTCCCCCACTAGCATGCTGCCAGTCCCCCTCCCCCGAATCCTCTCCATTCGCTCTCCACAATGGTTCACTGGTTGAACTCCCGGTTTAACCCATTTTGGGGGCGGGAACCCCTTTTGGTGTTAGCATTATGTTATGCTTTAGCTATTGAAAAATAGCAGATCTACAAGCTCATTGTAGGTCTGCTATTTTTGAAAAATCGTGAAAATGTGCCTCAAATATTTGAATATATATTCTTTCAGAGTTTCAGTTTTTTAACTCAAATCTTTGCTCCTGGGGAGGTCCCTGGAACAACATATTTTCAGGTGGGGGGGGGGGGGGCGGAGGCATATTCCATATAATTTTGGGGTCCTTGACATGAAATATTGAGAACCACTGATATAGAAACATTAGGTTTTTCAGAAAAAAATACATTTTAAAAAATACATTTTTTTAATTTCGACGTCAGGCCTAAATGGGTTAAATACCTCCGCAAAGAGAAATGATTATGATTATGATTATGATTATGATTCGTATTCTATAGATTTTACAAATTAGACAACATATATATATTTGTAATACAGACACAAAAAAAACACAAAACCAAAACATACACAACAATTTTGGCAAGCAAAGAATAAAATGAAGAAAAGAAAATACAGGTACACGACACAATACAACAAGACAATGGATAGTGGGTCAAACATGAGTCATTTTTCCGTGCATATTTCAAGCAGGGCCCTTAGTGTAAACCTCCCACTGTTCTGTCTATTTTATTCATAAGTCTGAAACAGAGACTTTCTATCAAATCCATTGGTTGTGCTGTTCAGATACTGTGACCGGCAGGAATTATAAATCTTCACTTCATAAAGTTGCTGTCGGGGCAGAAAACTCGTACCTCCATATATTTCCACGTATTATGTTATGTTTTCGTTTTTTTTGTAAATATATATATTGAAATTTTATTTCCTTTAGAGGGTAGCCCCTTGAGATGTATCATCTGGTTTTAGAGGGGGTCCTCGGGCACAACACAATGAATACAGTACATAGACAAAACAATACATTAAACATGTCGACACAGAACAATACACTTACAACATCAACACAACATAGATGCTCTCCAAACCACTCAAACACTACATCAAGAATGAATGTCCTACTACTGCACAAAAGTAGCAAAAATAGCCAATCTACAAGCTTACAATGCAACCGCAATGTGACTCATTGTGAGCTTGTAGATCAGCTATTTTAGACATTTTTGGAAAGGTGAAAGTGGTTAAGTGTCTGTGGGTTTTATAAATATTATTTCATAACTACATCGGCTCCATCGGAACACAGTAGGTTATTTTTTTTCCCAGTTCCAGAAAAGTAACTGTTTTTCGGTACGGCTGTATATAGACATACAAGGTTTCCCCTCCAACAGCGACGGTATCAACGTCAGTTGGCTCTGTTAGCTGTGAGCTCCTTTTAAAAAGAGGCTGATTCATCCGGCAAGAAGCAGCAGCCTGGCATGCTGTCTCTATGCAGTGGAGCTCCTTCAAAACAGCCCTGTGTTGTTCTGTTCATGACTGCCCCCTAGAGTTCATAGGGTGGAAAGTACACATTTGGTACATGATTAAAAACTCTGAAACACTCCTCTCTATATAATCTCAGATAGTGTGCCCAGAAATGTGCAGAAAGTCCACACTGAAATCAACGAACACACTACATCCATACATAGATATTTATTTTTTATAAATCGAAAACCACACACATTTTAGTTATGATATGCCTACCCGTTTTAGGGCGGGAACCCCTTTTGGTGTTAGTATTATGTTATGCTTTAGCTATTGAAAAATAGCAGATCTACAAGCTCATAGCGCACCACCGAGTGGCGCGCTATGAGCTTGTAGGTCTGCTATTTTTGAAAAATCGGAGAACGACTGACATAGAAACATAGCTTTTTCAGAAAACTGTCAGGATGTAGAAGACATTTTTAGAATCTGATCTCAGGTCAAAATGGGTTAATAACCTTGACCATAGTACTGACCAAGTCCATGGAGATGTTTGGCACCTTTATGCTGTACTGTAGTTTATGAGACAAGTCAGAAAGTTAACCAAAGCCTGGAATGGTTTTGTTATTATCTGTTTTTCCCCCGTCTACATTTTTTCGAATCCTACCTTATTAATTATTTGTGTTTACCTCAGCGGATTCACTTAATCAGCCAGGCGTACATTTGCAACCAAAGCAGGAGTTTTTCAAGGAGAAAATCAGAGAAAATTCACTTTTTGGATGTCGTCAATCCCCTGAGATGCACCTGTATTTCTGTTAGCTTGTCCTCAGGACAAGACCAGACCTCAATAAAGTGGAAAACAGGGCAGAACACCCTGATGCTCTCACTGTCCCCGTTCAATAAGCAACGTTACAGCTGCACTATGCAGTAACTGTCCTGTTCTGCCCCGGATTTGAACCTGAGCAAGTGATGGCATTTTTAACACTCCCCCGCCCGTCCCCCCTGTGACCTTCTGTGAATCACCTGCTTTAGGGTCACACAGGGTCCTCGCTTTCTTTCTTCTGGCCTTGTTGCATTTACATTGCATGCCCTTGACTCTCTCCCCTGCTCCCCTGCTCCCCTGCCCTTGACTCTCTCCCCTGCTCCCTTTAAGTCCTGAATCACTGGAGAACCCTTCTGACCAGAGGTGAGTCTCCAACGATGCGTTTAGCTGTCAGCGTTTTGCACTACTGGCTCAGTGGTTCTGAATCCCAACCTGCTGTTGGCAGCCAGGATATATCGCAAGAGAGCCCCCGAATAATTGGCAAAACATCAAGGCTATTATGTTTACAGTGGCAGCCCCAAATCAAAGTTTATTTCCTACATTAATTGGAAAACAGATTGGTGCAAACTGATTTGTGCCAAATCAGATTTGAATCACATTCCTTAGCCTTGTTTCAGATCTGGAGTTTGGGCTGGATTTGGGCTGCCAGTCAAAAAAAACAAAAACAGAAGAAATTCATGGTATTTGTTCTTCAAGACCTTGAAAAATATAGTTTTCATTGTGATACAGATGAAGTGGACCTTAAAGTTTCATTGATCGAAGATGGAACACAATCCATCGTTTGATCATTTAAAACGCGCTCCGAGTCTGAAGCCGCGTGGCTGCCACGTTAAGTGGTCAGATAGGTGGGCCGCCTACGAACGCCTGTCGGGGTGTTTTCAAGTGGGCCCAGCTCGTCCAGAACAGGTTGGGAGCCACTGCACTATGCCATGCCATGCAGCGTCCTCCGGCATGCTGCCAGCGTCCCCCACTAGCATGCTGCCAGTCCCCCTCCCCCGAATCCTCTCCATTCGCTCTCCACAATGGTTCACTGGTTGAACTCCCGGTTTAACCCATTTTGGGGGCGGGAACCCCTTTTGGTGTTAGCATTATGTTATGCTTTAGCTATTGAAAAATAGCAGATCTACAAGCTCATTGTAGGTCTGCTATTTTTGAAAAATCGTGAAAATGTGCCTCAAATATTTGAATATATATTCTTTCAGAGTTTCAGTTTTTTAACTCAAATCTTTGCTCCTGGGGAGGTCCCTGGAACAACATATTTTCAGGTGGGGGGGGGGGGGGCGGAGGCATATTCCATATAATTTTGGGGTCCTTGACATGAAATATTGAGAACCACTGATATAGAAACATTAGGTTTTTCAGAAAAAAATACATTTTAAAAAATACATTTTTTTAATTTCGACGTCAGGCCTAAATGGGTTAAATACCTCCGCAAAGAGAAATGATTATGATTATGATTATGATTATGATTCGTATTCTATAGATTTTACAAATTAGACAACATATATATATTTGTAATACAGACACAAAAAAAACACAAAACCAAAACATACACAACAATTTTGGCAAGCAAAGAATAAAATGAAGAAAAGAAAATACAGGTACACGACACAATACAACAAGACAATGGATAGTGGGTCAAACATGAGTCATTTTTCCGTGCATATTTCAAGCAGGGCCCTTAGTGTAAACCTCCCACTGTTCTGTCTATTTTATTCATAAGTCTGAAACAGAGACTTTCTATCAAATCCATTGGTTGTGCTGTTCAGATACTGTGACCGGCAGGAATTATAAATCTTCACTTCATAAAGTTGCTGTCGGGGCAGAAAACTCGTACCTCCATATATTTCCACGTATTATGTTATGTTTTCGTTTTTTTTGTAAATATATATATTGAAATTTTATTTCCTTTAGAGGGTAGCCCCTTGAGATGTATCATCTGGTTTTAGAGGGGGTCCTCGGGCACAACACAATGAATACAGTACATAGACAAAACAATACATTAAACATGTCGACACAGAACAATACACTTACAACATCAACACAACATAGATGCTCTCCAAACCACTCAAACACTACATCAAGAATGAATGTCCTACTACTGCACAAAAGTAGCAAAAATAGCCAATCTACAAGCTTACAATGCAACCGCAATGTGACTCATTGTGAGCTTGTAGATCAGCTATTTTAGACATTTTTGGAAAGGTGAAAGTGGTTAAGTGTCTGTGGGTTTTATAAATATTATTTCATAACTACATCGGCTCCATCGGAACACAGTAGGTTATTTTTTTTCCCAGTTCCAGAAAAGTAACTGTTTTTCGGTACGGCTGTATATAGACATACAAGGTTTCCCCTCCAACAGCGACGGTATCAACGTCAGTTGGCTCTGTTAGCTGTGAGCTCCTTTTAACCCATTTTGGGCGGGAACCCCTTTTGGTGTTAGCATTATGTTATGCTTTAGCTATTGAAAAATAGCAGATCTACAAGCTCATAGCGTGCCACCGAGTGGCGCGCTACGAGCTTGTAGGTCTGCTATTTTTGAAAAATCGTGAAAATGTGCCTCAAATCTTTGAATATATATTGTTACATAGTGAACATTTTAACCCAATTCTTTGCTTCTGGGTTTGGGTCCCATATTTTCAGATGGGGGGGGACGGAGGCATATTACATGTAATTGTTGGGGTCCTTGACATGAAATATTGAGCACCACTGATACAGAAACATGAGGTATTTCAGAAAAAAATCTGGATTTTGAAGACCTTTTTTTAAATTTCGACGTCAGGCCTAAACAGGTTAAAAAGAGGCTGATTCATCCGGCAAGAAGCAGCAGCCTGGCATGCTGTCTCTATGCAGTGGAGCTCCTTCAAAACAGCCCTGTGTTGTTCTGTTCATGACTGCCCCCTAGAGTTCATAGGGTGGAAAGTACACATTTGGTACATGATTAAAAACTCTGAAACACTCCTCTCTATATAATCTCAGATAGTGTGCCCAGAAATGTGCAGAAAGTCCACACTGAAATCAACGAACACACTACATCCATACATAGATATTTATTTTTTATAAATCGAAAACCACACACATTTTAGTTATGATATGCCTACCCGTTTTAGGGCGGGAACCCCTTTTGGTGTTAGTATTATGTTATGCTTTAGCTATTGAAAAATAGCAGATCTACAAGCTCATAGCGCACCACCGAGTGGCGCGCTATGAGCTTGTAGGTCTGCTATTTTTGAAAAATCGGAGAACGACTGACATAGAAACATAGCTTTTTCAGAAAACTGTCAGGATGTAGAAGACATTTTTAGAATCTGATCTCAGGTCAAAATGGGTTAATAACCTTGACCATAGTACTGACCAAGTCCATGGAGATGTTTGGCACCTTTATGCTGTACTGTAGTTTATGAGACAAGTCAGAAAGTTAACCAAAGCCTGGAATGGTTTTGTTATTATCTGTTTTTCCCCCGTCTACATTTTTTCGAATCCTACCTTATTAATTATTTGTGTTTACCTCAGCGGATTCACTTAATCAGCCAGGCGTACATTTGCAACCAAAGCAGGAGTTTTTCAAGGAGAAAATCAGAGAAAATTCACTTTTTGGATGTCGTCAATCCCCTGAGATGCACCTGTATTTCTGTTAGCTTGTCCTCAGGACAAGACCAGACCTCAATAAAGTGGAAAACAGGGCAGAACACCCTGATGCTCTCACTGTCCCCGTTCAATAAGCAACGTTACAGCTGCACTATGCAGTAACTGTCCTGTTCTGCCCCGGATTTGAACCTGAGCAAGTGATGGCATTTTTAACACTGAGCTAATAGAGCCTGCCTGATTGCTCTGGGGAGAAATGGAATTTTAACCTTCAGGTCAGAAATAGGATTGTGTCAAAGGTCGTGTCCACCAACCCAGACACACCGGGGGCCACATGCGGCCCCCACCTTCACTTAATGCGGCCCGCAGGATAATATCAGAATACTGATATAATATTGGTTTCAGCTATTCCACAACATGCAAACATGACCCACTTTAATTACTTCAGTCTAAAATAGTAGCTCATTGCTTCAACACAAGTATAATTAAACATTGAGAGCCCACGCAAAACTGCCCAAAATCACTTTCACCTAGAAAATCCATTCACATTTTTTATAATTCAGCTGACTGTGGAGACACATGCTGGAACTTTTTACTTTGAAATGTTTTATAGTTTCTGAGTTATTTAATTTAAACGCCAAATGCGTTCTCAATGGCGAAAACACAAACTTTGGCACCACGTGTAAAAAAAAAAGTGTTTTGATTTTTCTGATTTTTTTTAATAAAAAACAATATATATATATATATTTTTTTTTTTTCAAAGACGTCCACAGACGTCTTGGGCTATGCACGTGCGGTAATACCCAGGACGTCCACAGACGTTTTGGGCACAAAATGTGTTAAGGCATTTGAAATTACATAAAAATGTTAATTTTCAGGATTCCAATGAAAAAATTGCAAAAATGTAAGATTTCAATTTGAGTATAGCAAAAATAGCCGATCTACAGCCGATCGGCTATTTTTGCTACGACAGTAATATATGGCCCTAGGGAGTGAGAGTGGAACTATAATGGCCGTCTCCATCGTCAAAGTTGCCCACCCCTGATCTAAATGTCTCAATGGAAGAGCAGGGAGACCTAATACAACCACCCTGATACATTCACAAAATAAATGACATAACAGAGCTTTACTTTAACTCCATTTGGGTCCATTTTGTTATGTTTGCACTCTCTCAGAGTCACACGCGGATACATGAAAGAACACCGAGGATAAAACTATAATATGTGCACAATAAAAGAAAAAGTTTTGAGTTTGTTTGAGAAGTTTATTATGACAGTCTCTCCTTTTGTCTCGTAAACTGATGATGAAGGGCTGTGTACTGAAACGGTGTTTGTTCCCAATAAATAAATGTTTTATTATTTGGCGAGTGGTGGGAAAAAAAGTACACGGTATAAATCCCAGAGTTGTTAAATTAATCCATTCTGTACGGGAACCCCTTTTGGTGTTTTAACTATTGAAAAATAGCAGATCTACAAGCTCGTAGCGCGCCACCGAGTGGCGCGCTACGAGCTTGTAGGTCTGCTATTTTTGAAAAGTTGTGAAAATGCGGCACAAATCTTTGAATATATATTCTTTCAGAAGACTTTTTTTATTTTTATTTCGACGTCAGGCCTAAATAGGTTAATAACACTCTGGATTTTATTGTGTAATAACCCAACACAACAGATTAAACCCCTCCCCCCCCCCCCCTTTCACTGTCCTGATGTGTTTATGGTCACATGTTTCCCCGTTTGCTATTCTGATTGGTCCGTCTTGTCTTGTCTGCAGTCCTGTGTTGTGTCTTCTTGTGTTGTCTTGAGTTGTGTTGTGTTTTGTGGTGTTGTGTTGCTGTGTGTGCGTCCTGTGTGTTCCTGTGTTCGCCTCCTGTTTGTCATAAACACCCCCCTGAGCGCTACCTTTGAAGACTGAGGAAGGGGCTCCGCCTTGGCAGCTGTGCAGACTCACTACTGTAGCACACAGATATGCGCACGCGCGTGCACAGAAACACGCACGCACGCGCAGGCAGGCAGACAGGCAGGCACACGTTGAAAGAAGCCATCTCGTTATATTATCTTAAAGGAGAATTCCATGCTAGAAGGCTTTCTTACCTTTATTTGTAGTTGTTACGTCCCCACCAAAGAGGTCCAGGTGTTATTTTGTGCAAAAGCACATTATTGGCTATTTCCCCTACCATAAGCCCTCAATGAATTGCATTGAATTGCATGGGGCTATGGGGTGTTATGCTAATTCGCTTATTTCCATCGCTCAAAAATCAATGTTTTTTGTATATATCCTCTCTTCATAATGTAAATAGTATCCCAAGCGGCACACTTTACTACTTATTTCGATGGAAATAAGCGAATTAAGCACAAAAACCCAACCCCCATTGAGGGCTTATATATGGGGAAATAGCTAATAATGCACTTTTGCACAAAATAACACCTGCACCTCTTTGTTGGGGACATAACAACTACAAATAAAGGTAAGAAAGGTAAGAAAGCCTTCTAGCATGGAATTCTCCTTTAATGTTTGTCCATGGCTCTCTCCACTTAATGTATGCATGCGCGTGCGAGCGAGGTGTGCATACACGTTTTTCTGTGCAATCTACATTGTGTGTGTGTGTGACGTGTGTGGTTAATTATCGCCCACCGTAGCATTGCATACCGGTACATTAATAAACACATACGCACGCACACACGCACGCGCACAGAATAACAGGCTCACTGTAGGATGGGTGGAAGTGGTCCAGACTCCCCTACATCGCTCCTCTCTTCCCCGTAGCTTCAGCAATCAACAGACAGGAGATCAAACAGCAGCTCATATAGCGCTCACACACACACGCACACACACAGGACACACAGGAAGAGCGGAGCAGCTCTGCAGCACAAACGCAGTTGGAAGCTTAATAGCAAAACAGCTGCCTGCCACTTCTCCACTCACTGTGCATCCTGATGACTCTTCAAGACAACAAGGCTGGCTTTGTACTCGGCTGTAAGGCTGTGTCGCGTGCTGAAAATATACAATACAGCCGATCCATAAGCTTCACAGAGCGCTGCGGACGATCGGCTATTTTCTAGTACATAGGGCCAAAAGCCAGACTGACTACTTGACTGAACAAACAATCAGCCTCGGCCATTAACCGCGTATACAGCCAGTGAAGATGGCTGCCGCTGAAAGGCTCGGCAGCCATCAGGAGAATTTGATTTCCTCTCACATTACAGCCACACGACCACTGCTCCTCTCTTCATACCCTGACTATACGAAACAACAACAGCGACAAAAACGCCCACTCACGTGCGCGGACAGTACACACCCGCTGCGCTTCACATCCAGACACTTAACCGGGTTAACTTTCCGAGCAGCTGCGAAGAACGGCTCTCCAGGGGAAAAGAGGGGGAAAAAAGGTCCCGGGCCATTATCCATGCTAACGTGTGTCTGTTAATGTTTGGCTCTCCCGCAGTGAGAAGGCTCTGCTGGTGAACAAGTTTGAGCTGAGCATCCGCACGGAGGCCACGCAGGGCCTGCTGCTGTGGAGCGGCAAGGCCGTGGAGCGCTCCGACTACATGGCCCTGGCCATCGTGGACGGCCGCGTGCAGATGACCTACGACCTGGGCTCCAAGCCCGTTGTGCTGCGCTCCTCGGTGCGGGTCAACACCAACCGCTGGATACGCATCAAGGCCAGCAGGTAAGGCTCGTCATTGGTGGGGAATATTACGATTTGGGTTCAAAATCAAATTAATGTTAAATTGCTCTTTATTGCCCGCAATTTTCAAGATACAGTCTGGAGAACGGAAGCTCTGATCATGAGAAGCAAATGCAATAAAGCGGAAGTGAAGCCTCCCCACTCCCGTTTCGTCTTTTCAGTCAATTTATCCTAATATAAATAGAAATCGTCTAAGCATATACGTAGCTTGCTGCTTAGCAGAAATGGAAATTAAAAACAAATAATTTTTAAATATATTTTCGTGAACGGAAATGATTTTGGGAGGTGTAGTTCCAGACTCTATATAGCATTGGGAGATTAAGTTAGACTAGTAACAGTGGGTCTCTCCTGCTCTTCAGCAACAACAACACAAATTCTGGTCGGGATTTATCCAACCAGGAGAGAGAACTCAAGCAAATCACAGGAAGTGAGAGTGGAAGTGAAGAAAAATTGGATCTCATTGTTTTTAGTCATTCATTTATTTATTTTTTTACAAAAACGTAAAAAACGTACTGGCTGATTTGTTTCCCGAAATTCCAGGCTACTGTTTAAGTGGTTAAACCTCCTTTGTTTGCTTTAGTCTGACTCTGATCTGGAGCCCAAGGTGGATGCAAGGTTTGGTGTTTCTCTCCTGGGTTCCATTGTATCAGTGAAGAATTATAAATCTTAGTCATCTAAGATCTAAGCCAATATTTTCTATTCTGTGAGTGTATCCCTGGATACTTGAGTTTCCATATTGTATTACATATGCTGTGTTATATATATAGATGTGGTGGAGCCACTGGACTCACTCAGTAACTCTATCAGCCAAGGTTTATTTTAATCCTCGATATCAGTTATGCAGAGAGAGATTTGTTTTATATTGATGCATCCCTGGAATCAGTATCAAATAATCCTTCCTTGTTAGGTATCATTTTTAGGCAAACAATGCTGCTGGTTACAACATAGGATAGGATACACATACGGTACGTTGATTTGGCAAAAAAAAAGAAACCTCAAATGATTCCACCATAGGATATGCCATAATGTCAATGCCAGCAGCTCTTGCATGACACTACTTTTCTAGGACAAAACAGATATCACTTTCAACTCGGTGTCCCTGTTTTGAGAAAAAAGACAAATTGTGACGTGTCCCGACTCAATGTGAGCCGTTGC
>NC_136807.1:5780930-5813496 GCF_951216825.1 Electrona antarctica | reverse complement strand
CCAGTAAAACAAAACAAAGTTCACTCTAGCAGGCTCAGGCTGAGGTATTTTTCCGCATAGCTCAGAGAAATATTGACCCTGTTACTTTTTCCCTCTGATGTTTTTATTGTTTTCTTTTTTTTTTGCGTGGTTCTGTTTTGGGTTTTTTATTCGGTGGGAGA
Source organism: Electrona antarctica (assembly GCF_951216825.1). Taxonomy (NCBI): domain Eukaryota; kingdom Metazoa; phylum Chordata; class Actinopteri; order Myctophiformes; family Myctophidae; genus Electrona; species Electrona antarctica. The sequence goes on along the minus strand of NC_136807.1, from coordinate 5,813,335 downwards.
GGTTACTTTTCGCTGGACCTTGAACGGTGCATACATACGAGAGAGAGAGTTTGTTGCCACGAACGACCTTAAGGAGGTGCTAAAAGCAAAGGCTGCAGAGAGAAGAGAGCCTGCAGAAGATTGGAGTACTCTAGCAGAACTGAACTCGGGGATGTTCATCACGACCTACAGACGGCCGTCGACGACAGCAAAAAGTCTTTGAACTTCACAAAAAAACAAATACTTTTGTCAGAGAGTCTTATCTCTTTTCCAAGGTCTGACCGAGAAGCTGAGAGTTCTCTCCGGCTGTTGGGGGACAAAAGGGGACAAAAGTGACTTTTGTCAAGCCGTTCGCAAAGGTGGAAAAAAAAGGTGTATATTCACACTTGCAAAATTAACATAGTAGTAATGCATGGGTTTGTATTGAATTCCATAACATTCAGAGAGCTGATCAGATGCACCGTGGAAAAAAATCATCCTTTGCTGAACAACAATAAGGCTGATAATAAGACTTAAAGACACTCTTGTTTATATGAGATAACATGGCAATATTATAAGACAAATATCATGCCTGTTCGTGGTTCCAGTATCAATGGTCTTGTACACTTTTTTTCTTTTTTCAAAGTTGTCCTCCCTCCAGAAAAAGCATCATTTTGACCGTATTTTTTGTACAGCCCTGCAATTTTTAAGTGTAAATTTAGTAAATGTGTAATCTGTGGACGTTTATGTTTTTTAGTATTATACACTGGAACCAAGTCTTAAAGCCGGATTCATACTTCGTCATGCGACAGCGACCGCTTTGACCGAAAACAGCCGACGCAAAAGCTCTCGTGAGTCTCGTGTGTACGTCGGCTATTTTCGGCCAGCGCCACCGGCGTACGACGGGATATAAACTGAGCATTACTTGTCTGTCCAACCACACGTGATGATGACGATATTCTCATGTCCAAAGGACCGTTCACACAGAGCACTAGAACCATAACTAACCATAACTACTGTATAACTATATCGTTCACCGTTATGTCTATGTTATAGTTGTGGTTTGGACTTTGCCATCCACTCGACTTATAGAACCATTTTTAAAACTATATCTTTATAGTTATGGTTATCGATCGGTTATAGTGCTTGGTGTGAACGGGCCTAAGCGGGGGGAGGGAGGGAGGGATGGGGGGGAGGGGATACTCTAATGGTAGGACTTTGTAGCGTTGTGACCTCAAGCTGCAGTGTCCCCGAAAGCTAAAACCCAGGAACCAGGCCTTTCGTGTCCCCCAAGAAATGGCCACAAATAATTCTCCCGAGTCTTTTACAGACTATTTAAATGGACCCATTCCAGTGGTACTATTAGCGCTTAAAAGAAGGGAGATTCCTGTGCACTTGGAGAGGCACTTTGCAGACTAATCCTGTGGGTTTCGAGAAGACGAAAGAATAGACCGTTGCAATCTGTGGTTATTAGGGTTGAAATACTATGAATTGCCTTAAAAAGAAAAAAAAAGCTGGTCACTTCATAAACAGGTGACAAAAAGATGTTTTTCCATATAGCTGTTTCCATACTCTATTCTTTAGCCAGTGTATAACCTCATCCCCATAATGTAAATTAATAATACATAATAATAATAATAATGATGATAATTATATTAGTAATAATGCTCATACGAGGAAAAAAATATCCCAGTGGGGGGCCTCCAGAAAACGTCTCCTCTGGCTTTTTACAAAAAAATCTTCTATTTACTGTTTTTTTGGATCTATTTTCTGTTCCTTATTTATGTCTACATGTGGATATCCCCCATGTCTGGCCTCTGGAATACTACTGTCTGTTTGTCTGTCTGTCCGACTGCCAAAACACTTCAACAGAAGGGCAGTGCGCCGAGTGAGAGTGGCATGACCTTGACCATTACTAACTTTATGACCTTTGTCTTGTGTTCCTACCACCATGAAAATAAAGTGTCAACCAAAATGGACCCCACTCTTGTCGGTCGTCTGGATTCATTCCCCATCTCCAATTCACTGACACAGTGGTGGACAGAGCACTCAACCCCAAGCAGCACTGGAATAGACCCTCCATTCCTCCTGGTCAAATATTATTAAAAAGTCCAAAGTTTGTGCATTTTCTTTTTAATGCCAATGCATTGCTGTATATTGATATTTTGAATTGTTTGTTTCCAGATGAGATTTCTTAAAAAATAATATAAAATAATGTGCAGGTCTGTGGAGGACGCACCTAGGGCTCCATTTTCATCACCTCTAAACCCCTTATCCTTAAACTTCTTTGTCTTTTTTTTACTATTTTGAAAAACATTTTTGAATAGTTCAACTAGCCAATCTACATTGACATGTTGTGAGCTTGTAGACTGGACATTTTAACTATTCAAAAATGTTTTGCAAAATAGTAAAAAAGGCAAAGGAGTTTAGGGATAAGGGGTTTAGCGGTGACGAAAATGGAGCCCCTAATCTCTGCGTCTATGGGAGGGAGGGTTGTAGGTGACAGGCTTCCCTGATTGGCTGAACTTTTCGTCTTTGTATTCCCATGTATGTCATCAATCATCAACACAAGATCAGCAGTTTCTGATGACATCAGGGGGATGCCCATTATATTTATTAAATCGGTCATGTGGTAGTGGGCGTGGCTAGTGGTAGTTTGACCAGCACAGTGTCCGCCCTGGGACTGGGAGGTCTGGATATGATCCCTGGCCAGGTCATACCAGCGTCATGTCCAGGGGGTGTACTTGTACATCATGTCCAGGGGGTGTACTTGTACATCATGTCCAGGGGGTGTACTTCAGTGGCGTATCTACAATAAGGCGAGGGCAGGCGTCCGCCTGTCCAAATCCATTTCTGGCCTGGCCAAAATCCATACAATGAGAAAAGAGAGAGGACAAAAACAAGACCTGAGAACTATTAGTGGACAGCTGATTGGCCGTTGCGGACCCTCAATCACCCATTGGAATGTAAATGCATGCCTTTCAGCCTTTGTATACTACTCGTCTGGCAGGTATATCTCTTTGAAAACCTTTAGTGCTACGATTGTGCGCGGGGAGACGACAATTAACACATCTTGCCTGCCAAAAATGTAATTCCTGGAAACGCCACTGGTGTACTTGTACATCATGTCCAGGGGGTGTACTTGTCTTGTACATCAAGCCGTCTCACGCTACAGAAATAGGAGATAGGCTCCTGCCCCTATGGGCCTCGTGGCTTGGCAAGGCTTACTATACTATGGTACTGGGTACCACACTGGATGAGAATGGTACTACAACGGGTAGTCTGATAACAAGTACACGAAACGGGTTGGGCATGCATTCCCAACTTATATCATCCCTGACTTTAATCAATTAAGTAGGCTGGTGCCCATTTCTAAGGCCTCACTCACACCTTTAAAACATTGATGCATGCTTGTTGTATGAATGTTGTAAGTGTCATGGCCGCCCCAATGCATTTCCAATGGAAGTCACATGGTTTGATACAACATTTTGGACTACAAGCTGTTGTATGGCTTTCGGCTGTGTTTCGACTGCCCTCATACAACACAAATGTTGTGTCAAACCATGTGACTCCCATTGGAAATGCATTGGGGCAAGATGTATCACACCCTTTGTATACAACAAGCATACATCAATCTGTTGCGACCGTGTGAGTCGCCCCTAACTGTGCTAACAGTACAGAACTGGGTACAGTGAGTACTCTGACAAGATGCTAAATACCTAAATTGTAAATTGTAAGATGACATCAGGTACAGGGTATTACATAACAGGTGGGGCATGCATTCCCAATTGTTCCTGACTTGCGTTGTATGGTACCCGAATAGGCTACATCTGTCTCACACTAACCTCGAACCTTCTGTAAAGAGAACTTAGCACTGCAGCAATGTGCAACAACAACAAAAGAAATCCATGTGAACTGAGTGGTGCAACCCCCCCCCTCTCTCTCTCTCTCTCTCTCTCTCTCTCTCTCTCTCTCTCTCTCTCTCTCTCTCTCTCTCTCTCTCTCTCTCTCTCTCTCTCTCTCTCTCTCTCTCTCTCTCTCTCTCTCTCTCTCTCTCTCTCTCTCTCTCTCTCTCTCTCTCTCTCTCTCTCTCTCTCTCTCTCTCATTAGCAGGCAACAGTGCAACACTATCTCTCTCTCTCTGTTTCTGGCACAACAGTGCCACTTTTGCCCCTACTGCTACTCATAGTCACATAATCACATAGGTTAAAGTCACATAGGTTAACACGGACATTGCTGTTCCTTGGAGTGGTTGCACCACTCAAAAAAAACGTATGAGATTGGTAGAAGGTATACATCTATACATCCATACACTTATTTATAGAAAGTAGAGATATTATAGAAGGCATCCATACATCATTCATGCTTATCTTTGTACATAAATTATTCATATATTCAGTAGCCGCCTTTGGCAGACGGAGTAGCATCATGAGTCAGAAGCGCATCTCACAATGTGTTATTTTTATACTCGTCGGGGAAAAGCATTTTTGTACAAAGGTCAGGGTGGATTGATAAATGCTGCAGCAGAGACAGGCCCTCCTTAATGGCATGTCATCAGATGGTTCCAGCTGTGCCATCGCAGCTCTCACACTCCGGAAAAGACAATCTCATCAACATTGAAGATTTTTGTTTTTCCTGACAAGAGAGAGGCTTAAGAAATACCACAGAATATAAGAATACTCTATTACAAGTAAAAGGCCTGTATTCAAATTTGAGTATATCAAAAATACAAGTACTGAGATGTAGTGGAGTAGAAGTACAATGCATTGAAAAATGGAAATACTCAAGTAGAGTAAAAGTACTGTACCTCAAATGTCTACTTGCAGTACTTTCCACTACTGGATACTAAAAAGCTACTCCTACTCTGTTTCAAACCTGATCACAATGAACGGTTCTTTTTTTTCTCTCTCACACAGAAGCATGTGAACGTAACTAAGTACAATTTTGAGGTATTTGTACTTTACTTTACGATTTCCAATACTTCTACTCCACTACATCTCGGATCCAAATATTGTACTTTTACTCCACTACATTTATTTGAAAACTTTAGTTACTAGTTACTTTGTAGATTTTAATTATTACAAATTACAAAACATACGTTAACCACTTCAGCCCTATACATTTTGACCATTTGAAAATAGGCGATCTACAAGCTCGCAATGCGTCGCCTATGTTGATCGCCTATTTTCAAAAGTAAGTAAGTAAGTAAGTAAGTACATTTTATTTATAAAGCACCTTTCTTAACAAGGTTACAAAGTGCTGTACAATGAACACAATAAAATCAATCAAAATTACAACAGGACAGTGTACAACAACAAACAATAAGAACACTTAATCAAGAAGGTCAAATAAAATCAGGAAAATGTTTACGAAATAAAAACGTTTTCAACAAACTCTTAAAAATATTGACAGACTCAGCGTTTTTTAAAGTGCAAGGTAGGGCGTTCCATAATGTAGGTGCAACTACTGCAAAAGCACGGTCACCCTTTGTCTTTCGCTTAGTCCCAGGAACTATTAGGAGGCCTTTGTCAGAGGACCGCAGGGATCTCACATTGACCTTGGGGGGCAGAAGATCAGTAATGTAGGGTGGGGCCAGTCCATGTAGGGCTTTAAAAGTAGTTCAAAGGATTTTAAAATCTATTCTAGCCTTGATGGGCAGCCAATGGAGTGTGGCTAACACCGGGGTGATAATATCACCCCGTGCTCGACGGTTGGTGTTGGTGAGAATTCTGGCTGCTGTGTTCTGTACAAGTTGAAGTTTGGATAATGAGGAGCTGCTTAGAGTGGTATAGAGTCCGTTACAATAGTCAAGGCGGGAAGAGACAAATGCGTGCATAATCTTTTCTAGGTCAGTGGGAGTGAGAATAGACTTTATTTTGGAGATGTTGCGTAAGTGATAAAAACATGCCTGGGTAACTTTTTTGACATGGGACTCAAGGGTCATCCTACTGTCAAAAAGTACACCCAGTTTTGTGGCTGTCCATTTGACATTTGCTGCCAGTGGGCCAAGGGACTGCCGAATGGTGTGGGAACTAGCCTCTGGGCCAATGATGAGGATTTCAGTTTTGTCTGGGTTGAGCTGAAGAACGTTATGTGCCATCCAAGTGTTGATAGCGGAAAGGCAGTCGTGCATAATTGAGAGTTTACAGAGGTCGTCTTGCTTGAACGAAATATAGAGCTGTGTATCATCAGCGTAGCAATGATATGAGATACCTTCAAAACTATAATAAGGGAACCAAGGGGGAGCATGTAGATTATTATACATTTGAAAACTTGAATAATGAGTACTTTATTCTGCATAATGAGTACTTTTTCTTTTTGGTTCTTTAAGTACATTTTGTTGCCAATACTTTTGCACGTTTTACTCAAGTACATGTTGAATTCCAGACTTTGTAACTTGTAGCAGTAGTATTTCTTTTTTTTTTATTTTTTTATATATTTTTATTTGGTTTTTAAGTTAACATTTTAAAGAACAAAACATTTCATTTCCCCACACCTTCCCCCCCCAGCATAAATACAAATACATCATTGTCCTCTTTCTCCGTCACGTCTCTGTACACTTCATACTGTTTCCTCACATGAAAGGTATTGGATAATAGCAACAATAATTACTGCAACAACAAGTAGCAACAACTACTAGCAGTAGTATTTCTATATTAATTTACAGTAGGCCTTATTGGTGCTTTTATTCTTAGGTAAAAGTGTGAGTAGGTTTTTCCACCACTGCTCACACAAGGCCTTGGCTGTCTGGCCGCATTACTCTCAATCTAAGTGCTCTTTGTTTTCCACGGGCAGATTTATACTACTTTGTGCAAGAGGATTTGCCTGTCTCAGGGCAGAACAGAGGCCAAAGGTCAACCCGGCAGGCCGGGCACCAATCACCTCAGGGGAAGAATGGACATCCTGACTGCATGGCCATCTGGGGTCTGTTCTCTATGACGGGAAAGCCCTGCTATTTGATCCTGCTTCAAGCATTGCCAGACCAGCCATGGCATCATCTTGGGTAACTCTAGGACATCATTTAAAAAAAATGTTCCAAAATGTTTGGAAATATATATTTGTGTTTACAAAGGCAGAAATGTAATTTTATATATTATTTAATAATATAAATCACCCCAATTTATTGTCACTCACAGTTCACAATGTGGCTGACAATGCACGTAAAGAGTTAAGTCTTAAAAAGACAAAAGAGTGGCTGCACACACTGATAGCCAAAGAGCCGATTATTTATTAGGATGCAGAGTAAAAACCAACGTTTCGGCAGTACAACTGCCTTCTTCAGGGTAAAACAATTAAAATCACATATATATAGAGCCAGGGCTCAACATTCAACCAATCACATACTGATAGTGTTGCGGGCAATCAGGATCAGCTGTCTCACATTCCTGGGTTATTAGGGAGGAGTTATACCTCATGAATAACTGATGAGACTCTGGAAGGTTAATTCCTTGTCACTAAGACAAATAAATCTATCCAAGATATTGTCTATACATTACAGTTTAGGAATATCAATGACAATGCACGTATACCGCAACACGTAGATCGCCTATTTTCACACAATACTATCGTACAACGAAGTGCATCGTTTCGTGCGGTCATTAAGCCATTCATTCCTCCATCACTTTCACTCCATCATTTTTGTCCGTCACCTTCCCTGAAAATAATAATTATATTTTATCCTCAAAGGGCAGCTCTGGCTCCAGTAAATGGTGCCCTTTTCTGCTTGATCCATCTGTACACCCCCCCCCCCCCCCACCATCTGTTGCACTATCTACCGGGCAATAATTTATTTCCATTGTGCAGTGGTACCAATTTTAATTATCACCTGAACTCAACTTGATACACTCTTCATTTTGACCTGAGATCAGATTCTAAAAATGTCTTCTACATCCTGACAGTTTTCTGAAAAAGCTGTTTCTATGTCTTCGTTCTTCGATTTTTCAAAAATAGCAGACCTACAAGCTCGTAGCACGGCATGCACGCTATGAGCTTGTAGATCTGCTATTTTTCAATAGAGTGATAGTATTTGTTGAAATAAATATATGTTAAATATCCATATATTCTGATGGCATATATATATATATATATATATATATATATATATATATATATATATATATATATATATTTTATCCAATCAGGACAGAGAACTCACAGGGTACAGAAAGGAAGTGAAATTGGAAGTGATGGCACGGAGCAGTGAGCATGCAAAATTGGAACTGGGACACTGTAAAATTGGAACTGACTTTCTCATGATTGCCTGAAATTGGCAACCCACCACTTGAAAAATGTATTTTATGTTTATTAGAGAGCTGGAGAAACGGGAGACCTCTGTTACTGTTGAGAGAAAGAGGTTGCAAAACAGCCAAAAGACGAAAAAATGTTAGTATGTTGGGTGCTGGACAAAAAATAACAGAGAGAATAAAAAGTGTCCACACACAAATTAATGCTCCCAAGTGTATACATTCAGGGACAGATTAACCCCCACGAGGGCCCCTGGGCCATTTTCTGGGGCCCCCATAGCGTGTTTTTATCACACACCTAAATTTAACAAAAATCTATGGCCAATGAAGGTCCCCAGGAGCCCTTTTCAGGGCCTCAAACCCAGTACAGAGCGGTCCAATTTCCCCTTTAGGGCCCCTGAGAGCCAAGGGCCCCTGGCCCAATGGCTAATTTGGCCCTGTATACATTTACTGTGAAAGGTAGCATTAGGTTGTGTCCATGCAGTCTCCAGACTGCAGACTTTTACTGAACTAACAATCTAGCAATGATTACTATCAAAATAGACAATCAATCCATTTGAAACTCTGAGAACTGCATGGGAATGTAAAAATAAAGAAGTATGCTGCCCTGCATCAAAACCGTCAACATCCATATAGTGTTCAAGTTAAATCTAACTCAAATTAAATAATGGTAAATAAATGAGAGGATTTTACTGTGTAGATTTGCCTTTGTCATTTGCCTATGGTCATGAAGTGTGGGTCATGACCGAAAGAATAAGGTCAAATGAGTTTTCTTCGACGGGTGGCTGGCATCTCCCTTAGAGATAGGGTGAGAAGTTCAGTCACACGAGAGAGACTCAGCTGAGGTGGTTCGGGCATCTGGTTAGGATGCCTCTCGGGCGCCTCCCTAGGGAGGTCCTCGACGCACGTCCCACTGGGAGGAGACCCCGGGGCAGACCAAGGCGCAGTTGGAGGAAATACATCGACTCACTGGCCTTGGAACGTCTCGGAATCCCCCAGGAGGAAGTCACTAATGTTGCTCTGGAGAGGGAAGTCTAGCACTCTGGTGGAGCTGTTGCCCCTGCGACCCGACTACGGATAAGCGGTTGAAGATGGATGGATGGAGATTTGCCTTTGTAGCATTACGTGGAAGTGGGGATTGAACCCGGGCCTCCCACTCACCAGACCAACTTCCAACCTGTCGTGCCAATAGGACTGAGCCCGATTGGCAGGGCTGTTGCGGGTTGGGTCTTGGCTGGGGGGGGGGGGGGGGGGGGGGGCTACACCTTCATGATTCACAATATAAGAAAATAGAAATCACTGCAGGCTGTATAGTTTCAGAAGTGATTGCGAACGCAATGAGTACTAACTATGAGACCTAGCAGAACATGTCTGTCTGTCTGTGTGTCACGCTGTAACACCACCCACCCGCCACCAGAGGGCGCAGCTGTATCACACACAAAAACACACACGCACGCACACATACACACACTAAAAAAATAACTTAAAAAAAACTTAACTTAAAAAAACTTAACATAAAAAAAATCTTAAAAAAACACATAAATAATAAAAATATAAGCAGATATTTCTATTTAAGTCAGCAAAGTTGTTATAAAGCACATTTTAATTCTCTAGCAATTTCATAATCCATATTTGAGCAATTATAGCCTAGTTCATTTGATATAAAAATGGTTTAAAACATAATCAAAAGTTAAAATGTAAGAAGATAAACAAATTGATAAATGAATGTGTTTCAATATAGGTCTACACAAAGTAGCATAGGCCTACTGATTGACATAATCAAAGTAGTTGCATATTATGCAACTACTTTGATTATGTTGATTAGAAACAGGTGCTGACTGTCAGTGTGAGAACAGCATGCACTTGTATTAAACCATGTTTTGATAAGTTATTTACCGGTAAACGTTATATCTTTTTTGTATAGTCTACTGTGAGGACAATTTTGACCTAAAGACAAGTCAGCGAGCGAGTAAGCCACAACAAGCTATGATTTAAGCCGAAAGTAGCAATTGTACAATAACACTAGGCTATAGTTCTCAAAGGTGTTTCCAAATGGACCCTTATATTCTATTAAACAGGTCTGTAAGAATGTATAGTAGCACTAGCCCACACTGTAGGCCTATAGCCCACGCTGCTCACCCATAGGCTAGAGTAGGGTGACCAGATGTCCTTCTTTGTGTGGGACAGTCCCTCATTTCCAAGACTTTTCAGGCGTCCCACAAATTGAGACCCTGTCCCACATTGTGACTTGCAGGCATTTGCATCAGTGTTCAAATGTCCTAATAGTTAGTCCCCTAATAGTTGGCCTTCTGTTGTAAAGCTCTCTCATTGTCTCTTCCTGCCAGATGTGTTTTTAAGCCTGTTAAAATAGCATAAAAATAAAGCATGATTTTAAAACAAAATGTGAGACACCAGAGGAGTTTATAAATGATAGCCAATATGCCTATTATGACAATATGACAATAATATGTCAAGGCATTTAATAGCAACTCAAGTAGTAAGAATTGCTATCGCTTGTGTGGGACAAGTGGGATGGGTGGACAGGGTCTCCCCATCCCACTTGTCCCACAGAAGCAATACTTCTGTCCCTCAAATGAACATTTTGGATCTGGTCACCCTAGGCTAGAGAGAGACTTGGAAGTTGAAGTAAAGTTTGAGAACAAGCACGCTACTACTGAAGCTGCACTCAGTGCACTGTCCCCTTGGAGGCGGGGTGTGTATGTTTGGTAGTTGAACATTGTACAGACGCACCGCCCTCCCGGAGCGCTCCGCTACTCACACACACACACACACACACACACACACACACACAGCACTGACTGTGCACAGGACGCAACAAGGGAAGGAAGGTTCACTTTACCCGACTTTCCCTTCTCGTTCGAGGACGACTGACAGCTTCCACAGTCTGCTATGACGTCTCGCAGGTATGTCAGGATTATTATACCGACGTTAATAATTGCTGACATGAATATAGCCCGTGCTATTTATTTATTTTTTAACTTCCCAAACCTCTGACTTCCCCGATTACTAACTCACTGTGGATCAAAACGCTGTTCAAAATCAGCGCACCTTGACTGGCCGACGTTGTAAACGTGTTAACGCGCACTGTCTGTCTGTATGCTTTAGATGTTATTATAGTTAGCTCATGTTGTGGGACTGTTATCAACTATCAACTCAGCTCAGGCTTGTCTGTTTATGCTCTGGCGATTTACAGCAGCAGGAGAAGAGACGGGAGAATTTCCTCTCTCTCTCTCTCTCATATTGGCATGCGAAATATAACGTTTATATCACCAAAGAAATGTAAACACACATAGTCCACTTTACTTGCCAGAATCTGAACCCAGGCATGTTCAGTACACAAGTTTTATGTTAGAAATGTATTGGTCGGCAGCATGTAGAAACTGCCGGATGCTAACTTGTAGGCATATTGAGCATTTTTTTTAATAATTGGCATAATATGTAATATGTAATAACATACACACAATTCCATCATGCATATGATGAAGTAGCATATGATGTGTTTTCTAGCCGCAATTTGCAACTCTAGATTTTTTGAATAATGGGATGAATCTAGAGTTGCAATACCCTCCATTGACTCCTCAGTCCTCACTCATCCAATTTGCGTTTGCGATCTGCTTGTCTTAAACGACGTTAAACTCACCAACATTGCAGCTGTAGTCCAAGCTTGAATTATCCTCTTTCAATCTGCCGAGCTTGTTTTTCATAAAGATCCCCCGTAGAGATGTTATGAGCTACTTTCTGTCAGACATCCTCTGCAGGTTCCCCCCCCCCCGCCCCCCCCCCTTTTTTTCCCCTCACTGTATATATTTCTTTTCCCTTTTTACCTCCTTTTTGATGAATTCCTGTTCTGTCTATAGAAGTGTCTATTTGTACGTCTCTAAATGTTTTGATGATTTGAACATGGTGGACCCTGTTGGAAACAAGTGTAATGCTTAATTGGGTCGTCCACTCACAGTTAACAGCCTTTGTATTGAGTTTGTGCTTGAAATGTACTGTAATTCTGCAAACTGTTAATAAATTCTTCAATCAATCAATCAATCAAGGTGATTCTTTTTCTAAGTGTTGCAGTTTGGAAGCACTCGTTTTCTTTAACGGGTCGCGCTGCTGCCTCCTGCATTATGTGCAAATTGGTACACAGGGCCGTTCACGGCATTCAGTGACTTACGACGAGTGCTTCCAAACTCCAGCACTTAGAAAAAGAATCACCTGCACAGAATTTCTTGACAGAAAGTAGCTCATAACATGTCTACGGTCGATTTTTATGAAACACAAGCTCGGCAGATTGAAAGAAGATAATTCAAGCTTGGACTACAGCTGCAATGTTGGTGAGTTTAACGTCGTTTAAGACAAGCAGATTGCAAACGCAAATTGGATGAGTGGAGAGTCAATGGAGGATATTGCAACTCTAGATTCATCCAATTATAAACAAATCTAGAGTTGCAAATTGCGGCTAGGGGTTTTCATGGTGCTGAATCCATTCCAAGCATTATTGCACAAAAACAATCCTTGGGCTAAAAACGGCCATAGCTGTCATCACAAATGTGATGACGTCAGCACATGCACACAAGTGGCTATGGCCGTTTTTAGCCCAAGGAGTGTTTTTTTTTGTTTTGCGAAACCAATGCTTGGAATGGATTCAGCATCATGAAAACCCCCTAGTTTGACATGTCACGTGCTACATAAAGCATGATGACATTTTGAATTTTTTGCCTTCTGTAGGTTGTTAATGGTATGGTCACATATTATGCCAATTATGAAAATTGCTCAACGTGTGTGTGTGTGTGTGTGTGTGTGTGTGTGTGTGTGTGTGTGTGTGTGTGTGTGTGTGTGTGTGTGTGTGTGTGTGTGTGTGTGTGTGTGTGTGTGTGCGCACGCGCACGCGCCCTGGTCTACTGTACCTATATTTAGTTTGAGCTTTGTCTGTATATGACATAATCAATAGTAATACTGCATCTTATGTCATTTATCTTCATTATGAGAGTGCTCACTGTACTGCAACAGGTGGCCAATGACCATGAACCATAATGCCTAATGATTCATAGATACTCGTGTACTGCTTATACTTATTAAGTTCAAGTTGGAGGTACATTTACGAGTATTTAAAAATTTCCTCCAATATTGTACTTTTTACCCCACTACAATGATTTGAAAGCTTTCCTTTCTAGTTACTTTGCAGATTTCAAATATTAATACAAAACATACATTAAGCACTTACGCCCTATCTTATAGTATTGGAAAATACAAGCTTACACTGGGTCGTGAGCTTTAGATCAGCTAGAACAGAAAAAGATTGACAAATACTACTACTTTTACTTCGATACTTTTGTAGCGTGACACTCAAATTTTCATTTAGTTTCACTTCATTATTGCCAGATCATGTTTTTTTTTTAATGGCCGTGGCTAGTGATTCAGGGCTGGAACCAGACTAGTACTTTTGAGCAATCATTTTGTACTTTTACTCAAGTTTGTAGAGAATAGTGACCTTTTGCACACCTACAGGGACAGTGGGAGCAACCAGTGCGAATAATGAGAGAAAAGAGGTCTTGCACACAAGTAAAAATTTACAGGCCATTTACTTTAAATAGAGCTTTTTTTTATTTTTATTGTGGTATTGCTACATATAAAAAAGTAGTATTTATTTCACCTCTGGTGTTATTAATATAACTGTTTGTTGTCGTTTGTTCGAACAAAAATTCGATAATTTGCTTTGATGGGGAGTTAATACCTGCCAAGGTGACCTCCTCCCACATAGTTGATGGGGAGTTACCTGCCAAGGTGACCTCCCACATAGTTGATGGGGAGTTACCTGCCAAGGTGACCTCCTCCCACATAGCTGCTGTCAGGCAGAAACCTCCTATCTCCATATTTGCACTTTTTATGTTTTATCGTAAATTAACGTCCTGCTTTGTCATACCACAGTGTCACACAAAAGTAGCAAACATAGCCGCTTTACAAGCTCGAAACGCATCGCGATGCACGGCGTTTTGAGCTTGTAAATCGGTTATTTTTGCTATGTTACTTTTTATTTGAACCCCCGAAAAGTAACAGTTTTTGCTATATGAGGTTTCCACCTTACAGAGACTGTGTGGTGTGGGCTTGTCATTAGCAGGAGTTATGTGAAAATAAAAGCCTTGTCAGCCATCTGACAGTTTGCAGTTTACACAAATAGCTTGGCTTTTATATGGGTGGAAAGAAGATAAGACATGCAGCGGAACACATGGGAATAGGAATGCTATCCTGCGTGCAACATCTTGCAGGTGGGCTGCCAAACCCACCAGGATTAGATAACAAAAATCACACCCGTGTGAAGTGAGGTGCGCTAATATATTAAAGTCTAACTCATGTTGATTAGGTGATGAAATGGTGATGTACAACAACCGGTGCCAACACAAACATTAAACGCCATTAACAATAAAGAGACAATATGACGTAATGAGGGACAATATGACGTACATTTTCCCTTCATTGTCAATGGCATTTTTAAAACAAACATTGAACTAAAAACAAACATTAAACCTGTATATAGCGCCCCTCAAAAATAGCAGATCTCCAAGCCCACAATGTGCGGTGTTGAGAGCTTGTAGAACTGCTGTTTTTGAAAATGTTGGATAGGACTTAATAATGAAGCTCACTTTATGTGTATATTAAAATGTACTTGTTTGCTTATATATTAAATTAAACAGAAACTTTAATCAAATAGGCCCATACAAATATTTGACCTCCAAAATCGGGATATGAATTAAAATCAATATCACCATTATTTCGATAATCTTCTATGATTAACGAACAATTACTTATTGATTGATTGATTGATTACTTTATTGAAAAATACATTTCAAAAGGATCGAGTCACAAGAAAGCCGTTAGGCTTGTTTCCGTTGTGGTCCTCTTGGGGACCACAACGCTCACTATTTTTGAACACCTTGTACAACAAAGTATAATACAGGGTTAAGTGGTTCAATCAGACTAATTAATTTAGTCAATTATAAAAAACTGGGTCGATTCCTTTGATATATAAGGGAAAAAAGTTTAGATATAGAATCAGAATCACAATTATTACTTTTCTTCAAGATCTACAAGCTCAAAACTCTTGTAGATCTGCTACTTTTGATGCTTTTGTCACCCTGAGGCCAAGTTAAAGAAGGTAGCAGCAGTTAAAGTGCTGTTCAATAGGTGTGGCCAGTTCTTGTTAACCACCTTCACAGCACGGGTATAATTCACCTCAGGTATAGAAGTACAACTACGGTATGCAAGGTAAATCCGCACGAGGTATACTGTATATATATATTTGGTTAATTGCGCAGCCATTCATTGGACCCCCCCCCCCCCAAAAGAAAATCTGGCATGGGTTAAACTCTAGTTCATTTCTCCCTTTCACAGAACAAAGCCTGTTGAATTCTGGCTGCATTATTGGCCTTTGAATGTGTGTGGATATGGCCAGGATCCCAGTGGATGTGTGTGGATATGGCCAGGATCCCAGTGAATGTGTGTGGATATGGCCAGGATCCCAGTGAATGTGTGTGGATATGGCCAGGATCCCAGTGAATGTGTGTGGATATGGCCAGGATCCCAGTGAATGTGTGTGGATATGGCCAGGATCCCAGTGGATGTGTGTGGATATGGCCAGGATCCCAGTGGATGTGTGTGGATAATGGATATGGCCAGGATCCCAGTGAATGTGTGTGGATATGGCCAGGATCCCAGTGAATGTGTGTGGATATGGCCAGGATCCCAGTGGATGTGTGTGGATATGGCCAGGATCCCAGTGGATGTGTGTGGATAATGGATATGGCCAGGATCCCAGTGGATGTGTGTGGATATGGCCAGGATCCCAGTGGATGTGTGTGGATATGGCCAGGATCCCAGTGGATGTGTGTGGATAATGGATATGGCCAGGATCCCAGTGAATGTGTGTGGATATGGCCAGGATCCCAGTGAATGTGTGTGGATATGGCCAGGATCCCAGTGAATGTGTGTGGATATGGCCAGGATCCCAGTGAATGTGTGTGGATATGGCCAGGATCCCAGTGCACCCTAGGTGGTGTGCACCACCCTAGGTGGTGTGCACCAAATTTCTAAACAGCGCGGTTCCCATTTTTCGAGCCAGTCGGTGACACCGTACATGTGTAGCATTCATGACATCTATTTGTTGAATTTTCGGTCAAGACTTTGCAGTATAAAGTACTGGTTCTCAATGTCGGGTCAGGGGACCACCAGGTGTGAAACGTTACGATGAGAGAGTAGGCTACAAATTGAAGTTGAACCAAATGGATCATCAAGCCCCCTCCCCCCCCCTCAACCTGACTTCGGAAATAGTGGAGGAAAAATCAGCAGCGACAAAATTTCTAAGATCTGTTCCAACCTCCAACCGTTTCCATGTTTAGTCGCCGGCCGGCTCAGACAGACGCGTCTGATGGTTGGTCATTCTATACTTCCTGCCACCAAAGTGCCACGCAGGGGGGGGGGGTCAGGGGGGGGCACAACAATGGCCTGGGTGCAACCTCTGTCTGACAGAGAGGGACGTGTAGAACAGCTGACTCATGTCTATAATATTGCCCACTAAATCTAAAAGCACACGTGAGCCCTCTCTTCACAGCGTCTCCTCTTTAAATAGCTGGTTGGAGACTGGAGATGACGTCACTTTTTTTGTTACACTGATTGGCTGAAGGGGTTGTCTGTCAACGCTGTATTCCCGCAGCCAACCCATGCATTAGGGTCGAGACAGGGTCGAGTGGGTACGAAAATCTTTGATGACGCTTTTTTGATGTAAAAGAGTGGATAGAACAGATCACATAATGAATTCATTGGAAGATCTAAATGTCAGACGTCCTTTGATGAATGACTCTTGAGTGATTCCCACGACCCTCTACCAGTCTACCATATTGCCGAATTTCGTGGAAAACAACAGCACGGAACTGCCAAAAACTGCGAAAAATGGCGGAAACAACATGCCTAGTTAGTTATTGTTCGATTCATCGCAAAAAGTAATCAATATAATGATCGATAACAAAATAATCCATAGTCGCAGCCCTTAGTGAGCTCATAGATTTGTCTATTTTCGACAGTGACACCATGGTAGGTCTAAGTATAAAACAAGGCTAAACTGGTGGCGATGGACCACAAAGGAAAAGCACAGACACAATGCGTCACGCTTTGCACCGTCACAGTCACAAATGGTGTTATACGCATTTTCCACTATTGGAAAGCACCTCTGGCCCTGGTGTTGTGTTTATGGAACAGGCCTTGTCGTCTTGTCACTGAAACTGATTCGACAAAGCTGTGAGCCCATGAGTCAAGTTTTTTTTTTTTTTTTTGCTTTTCTTTTTGGCCGATAAGGCGACAGGAAAACAACTGGCCATGTGGAGCAGTGAGATAGCACAGCCCAACATTTCCAGGAGTGCTCCGAGCCGAGCGCTTAACCCATTTTGACCTGAGATCAGATTCTAAAAACGTCTTCTACATCCTGACAGTTTTCTGTAAAAGCTATGTTTCTATGTCAGTCGTTCTTCGATTTTTCAAAAATAGCGGGCCTACAAGCTCGTAGCGCGCCACTCGGTGGCTCGCTATGAGCTTGTAGATCTGCTATTTTTCAATAGCTAAAGCATAGCATAATGCTAACACCAAAAGGGGTTCCCGTTCAGAATCGCTTAATGTTTTTTCTCTTCCAGATCCATATTTTTGGCGTTGTATTCCTATTAACTCGTGAGGAAGTGAGGGAAACAAAGGAAAGGAATGCAGGAAAAGCTTTGAAAAATGGGCCGCGGTGGGACTGTGAACCCAAAGTATTTACTGGGGGAGTTTTGTGTCTTGAGATGTTGTAGCCATGATGACATCACCCAGTGGTTCTCAAAGTCGGGTCCGGGACCCCCTTGGGTTCTTGAGGGCATTCCAGGGGGTCCACAGCTAAATTGATATAGCATCAACATCAGTTTAACCATTATTACCCTATTGCCTATTTTATTAACCCATTTTGGGCGGGAAACCCTTTTGGTGTTAGCATTATGTTATGCTTTAGCTATTGAAAAATAGCAGATCTACAAGCTCATAGCGCGCCACCAAGTGACTGACATAGAAACATAGCTTTTTCAGAAAACTGTCAGGATGTAGAAGACATTTTTAGAATCTGATCTCAGGTCAAAATGGGTTAATAGGTCAGCTATGTTTGAACATTTCAGAAAACATTTTTGAATAATGTTTTTATCTCCTGTCACAGTACAGTATGTACGGTATGAAACACTGACTGCCTTGATGAATTCACATGGCACCGAAACAACAAATCCTGCAAATCCGGAAATTGTCATCGCTGTCAGGAGGAAAGTTTGCATTCTCAAAAAACGTTGCTAGATCTCAACGTTGTGAGCTTGTAGATCGTCATGAAAAGATGAACCATGGAGATACAAGGTTTCTGCCTTACACTGATGATGATATGATTCATGGAACAATGCTGTTTTCCCACAACTTTTCACAAGTTGAATGAAATGAGGGGAAAAGAGGAACGAGCCACTGACTAACGTTTCCCATCGAACCACCTGTCTATGTGGATGTATTGACGCCACAGCACCACAATTATAGGAAATAGGGCACACAAAGTGGTGGTGCACCTGAACTAATATAGTTGTCTCTATGGAGTGCGTCACGGTTTGCTTGTTTGAACTTACATGTGAAACACTGTGAGGTTTTCAAGATATTACTCAACAGTGGTGGAAAGTATTTAAACACATATTTTAGTATTTTACTCTTCTTCTTTTTGAGTTATGCTCCATTTGAGTATACTTCTCCCAGGCCAGCACTGACTGAAATAATATATTCTCTATGCCAGTGTGTCACTGTGAGCTTGTTTGAACTCAGATGTGAAACATTGTGAGGTTTTCAGGATGCATGCACTATAGGCCTATAGATTATTCAACTATGCTGGTGAATGGCCTCCTGTGGAGCATCTGTTCTGTTTTGAATCAATACACACAGTAATGCAATGTGAATGTAACATTTATCCCTTTCAAACACTAATATGACTTAGGTCATTAAACTTGGGCAGCAGACCAACATTCCTTATTGATTTCTGTAGCAAAATGTAACAATGTCTCTGTGAAATTGCCTTCTCTCTTATAATATTGAGAGAAAGAGCGATGTCTTACATTTTATTACAATTCTCAGGGAGTGGATTGAAATGATTTCCTCAAACGAAACCCATTCTTCCGCAATTGGTTTATGGTATTCTGTTGGCAACCTCACCCTACGGATATGATGCAAGTGCAAAACTCTTAATAAGTAATAACAGTAAATAAACATGTGCTATTCCTGTATAGTAAGTTAGTAACTGAGCTAAAACCAAAGGGTGTCTGTAAAATAGCTCGAACCAGTGCTGGTTATTTAGTTAGGACCCACGACAGTGGTGTTCGATACGAACTTAACCGGGATGTTATAATTTGCTTGGCCAGATATTCCGTCCTATCCAACTGACTCAGGCCAAAGATATTAGAAGATATTCTGCCCCTTAAGTCTCTGACTGTAATCCTTTTATACCTTTTAGTTATATGTGTGTCATAATGACAATGCTATCCAATCGCATATGACGATGACACACGTGTATATCCCTATATGGGGTTCCCACATCAATCCGATGTCAGCATTGGATATTTCCATTATCTCCACATATGGGCCACAAATCATCCCCATATATGGAGATCCAAGTGACGGCCTTTTTATCCCCATATATGGAGATCCATTTGAGAGCCTTCGCAACAGCCACCCCCAGATTTCCCATGGAAATATGTAAAATATCAAGAAGGCTTGAACAGTTCGCCCATTGCAAGCGTACCTGGTCCTTGGGCCACCCCATCGAAGGCGTACCTGGCCCTTGGGCCACCCCATCGAAGGCGTACCTGGCTCTTCGAGCCACCGCGTCAAGAGCGTACCTGTCCCTTGGGCCACCCCATCGAAGGCGTACCTGACTCTTCGAGCCACCGCATCAGGATCGTACCTGGCCCTTGGGCCCCCCCATCAAAGGCGTACCTGGCTCTTCGAGCCACCGCATCATGAGCGTACCTGGCCCTTGGGGTGCTACTACCGTACCATGCATGATGACTGTTCGTCTCCGGTTATGCTCATGGTCATTTCTGCAAGAGTGACCGTCCAGCCTCCTTGCTGGACTACTTCGATCCCTATGAACCTGGACTTCTGGTCTGTCAGCTTGCACTTTCATCTCGATATCCTATCGGTGAACAAAGCCTCTGCCGTCCTCCGACTGCTCCAACATCTATGGGAAGGTTGATATAGCTCCGATGCCCTTGCATCATCATGCTGTCCAGACAATGCTCTCATGATATCCACCAGAGCGTTCCGCTTCCGTCCTCCGACTGCTCCAACATCTATGGGAGGGTTGATATAGCTCCGATGCCCTTGCATCATCATGCTGTTCAGACAATGCTCTCATGATATCGCCACCCCCAGGTTTCCTGTGGAAATCTGCATTACATTAAGAAGGCTTGAACAGTGTCGATGATCCTTCCTGCCACCCCACTAGAAGAGCATCTGACTCCACAGGCCACCCCGTCGGAAGAGCATGGCCATCCCTCCTTTATGATCCTCCGGCTGATCGCTCTTTTGTTCACCAAGGTGATCTCTCTTCTTCCCCCCAGATGTAGGTTTTACCGGTAAACGAGACTGTTGACGACTGCATCTTGTTTGTGAACGTGCCCTTTGCTGACCGTGTCTTACGGGTTCACGAGACGCTCGTCGGCTGCGGTGTCTTACTAGTGCATGGCACCCTCGTCGGCTGCCGTGTGTTACCAGTGAAGGAGATCTTCGTCGGCTGCTGTGTCTTGCTGGTGGAGGAGATCCTCGTCGGCTGCTGTGTCTTGCTGGTGGAGGAGATCCTCGTCGGCTGCTGTGTCTTGCTGGTGGAGGAGATCCTCGTCGACTGCTGTGTCTTGCTGGTGGAGGAGAT
This sequence comes from Electrona antarctica, assembly GCF_951216825.1. Classification (NCBI taxonomy): domain Eukaryota; kingdom Metazoa; phylum Chordata; class Actinopteri; order Myctophiformes; family Myctophidae; genus Electrona; species Electrona antarctica. The sequence goes on along the minus strand of NC_136807.1, from coordinate 5,792,167 downwards.
CCTCGTCGGCTGCTGTGTCTTGCTGGTGGAGGAGATCCTCGTCGGCTGCTGTGTCTTGCTGGTGAAGGAGATCCTCGTCGGCTGTTGTGTCTTGCTGGTGAAGGAGATCTTCGTCCACTGTGGTGTCTTGCTGGTGACAGAGATCCTCGTCGGTTGCTGTGTCTGGCTGGTGAACGAGACCCTCGACGGATGCTTTGTCTTTCTGGTGAACGAGACCCTCGACGGATGCTTTATCTTCCTGGTGAACGAGACGCTCGTCGGGTGTTGTATCTTGCTGGTGAACGAGACCCTCGTCGGATGCTGTGTCTTCCTGGTGAGCTGGATCCTCGTTGGATGCTGTGTCTTCCTGGTGAGCTGGACCCTCGTCGGATGCCGTGTCTTCCTGGTGAGCTGGACCCTCGTCGGATGCTGTGTCTTCCTGGTGAGCTGGACCCTCGTCGGATGCTGTGTCTTCCTGGTGAGCTGGATCCTCGTTGGATGCCGTGTCTTCCTGGTGAGCTGGACCCTCGTCGGATGCTGTGTCTTCCTGCTCCTCGTCGGCTGCTGTATCTTCCTGCTCGGCTGCTGCTTCTTCCTGCTCCTCGTCGGCTGCTGTATCTTCCTGCTCCTCGTCGGCTGCTGCTTCTTCCTGCTCCTCGTCGGCTGCTGTATCTTCCTGCTCCTCTTCGGCTGCTGTATCTTCCTGTTCCTCGTCGGCTGCTGCATCTTCCTGCTCCTCTTCATCCTCGGTAGATTCCGCCATCGGTGGTATATGCATCCAACCAACTGATGCCCAGAACCTCCGGAGCCCACCTGCTCCGAAGGTGAAGTGTGTCCCACCACTTCGGATCCCTGGCATCTAACCAACTGATGTCCAGAACCTCCGGAGCCCACCTGCTCCGAAGGCGAAGTGTGTCCCACCACTTCGGGTCCCCGGCATCTAACCAACTGATGTCCAGAACCTCCGGAGCCCACCTGCTCCGAAGGCGAAGTGTGTCCCACCACTTCGGATTCCTGGCATCTAACCAACTGATGTCCAGAACCTCGAAGTGTGTCCCACCACTTCGGGTTACTGGCATCTAACCAACCGATGTCTAGAACCTCGAAGTGTGTCCCACCACTTCGGGTCCCCGGCATCTCTAAAAGATATCCAAGGTATATGGGTTGTAAGGCCAGACACCTTGGCTAGCATGCCAAAGGTAATAAAAGCTATCCAAGGTATATGGGTTGTAAGGCCAGACACCTTGGCTAGCATGCCAAAGGTAATAAAAGCTATCCAAGGTATATGGGTTGTAAGGCCAGACACCTTGGCTAGCATGCCAAAGGTAATAAAAGCTATCCAAGGTATATGGGTTGTAAGGCCAGACACCTTGGCTAGCATGCCAAAGGTAATAAAAGCTATCCAAGGTATATGGGTTGTAAGGCCAGACACCTTGGCTAGCATGCGTTGACAACGTCCAGAGCCCGTAGGCCCTGGGCCCAAATGATGATTGTTGAAGCGCACCTGCTCCACAAGCTATACCACCTGGTATTGTAGCCTCCTGGCTCCTGGGGAATCCGTCCCACCACCATCCTCTAAGGCCTCCGACATCCTGTTACTGCCGTACGCCCTAATCCGTTCTCGAATGGACCATGTAAAATAGCTCGAACCAGTGCTGGTTATTTAGTTAGGACCCACGACAGTGGTGTTCGATACGAACTTAACCGGGATGTTATAATTTGCTTGGCCAGATATTCCGTCCTATCCAACTGACTCAGGCCAAAGATATTAGAAGATATTCTGCCCCTTAAGTCTCTGACTGTAATCCTTTTATACCTTTTAGTTATATGTGTGTCATAATGACAATGCTATCCAATCGCATATGACGATGACACACGTGTATATCCCTATATGGGGTTCCCACATCAATCCGATGTCAGCATTGGATATTTCCATTATCTCCACATATGGGCCACAAATCATCCCCATATATGGAGATCCAAGTGACGGCCTTTTTATCCCCATATATGGAGATCCATTTGAGAGCCTTCGCAACAGTGTCAAATGTGAGAGTTGTACTTTTACAGCCTAAATGTAGGTATTTGGCTTTTATACTCCCTGATTTATTATTCACTTTGAATTATTGTAGTAGTCGTAATGACAAAGTCTTAGTAGAACTGAAGTCTTTAATGAGTATCGTAACAGTCAATAAGGGGTAGTTTCTATACTGTATGTCAGTGTTTCAGAATGGTGGAATAGCTGGGGGCAAAATGTTCATGTTCTGTACCGTTACACCCTCATACAGCCTGTTGAATAGCTGGGCATAATGTTCATGTTCTGTACCGTTACACCCTCATACAGCCTGTTGAATAGCTGGGCAAAATGTTCATGTTCTGTACCGTTACACCCTCATACAGCCTGTTGAATAGCTGGGCATAATGTTCATGTTCTGTACCGTTACACCCTCATACAGCCTGTTGAATAGCTGGGCATAATGTTCATGTTCTGTACCGTTACACCCTCATACAGCCTGTTGAATAGCTGGGTAAAATGTTCATGTTCTGTACCGTTACACCCTCATACAGCCTGTTGAATAGCTGGGCATAATGTTCATGTTCTGTACCGTTACACCCTCATACAGCCTGTTGAATAGCTGGGTAAAATGTTCATGTTCTGTACCGTTACACCCTCATACAGCCTGTTGAATAGCTGGGCATAATGTTCATGTTCTGTACCGTTACACCCTCATGTTCTGTACCGTTACACCCTCATGTTCTGTACCGTTACACCCTCATACAGCCTGTTGAATAGGATACCGTTACACCCTCATACAGCCTGTTGAATAGCTGGGTAAAATGTTCATGTTCTGTACCGTTACACCCTCATACAGCCTGTTGAATAGGAGTTCTGTACCGTTACACCCTCATACAGCCTGTTGAATATGAGTTCTGTACCGTTACACCCTCATAGAGCCTGTTGAATAGGAGTTCTGTACCGTTACACCCTCATACAGCCTGTTGAATAGGAGTTCTGTACCGTTACACCCTCATACAGCCTGTTGAATAGGAGTTCTGTACCGTTACACCCTCATACAGCCTGTTGAATAGGAGTTCTGTACCGTTACACTCTCATACAGCCTGTTGAATAGGAGTTCTGTACCGTTACACCCTCACACAGCCTGTTGAATAGGAGTTCAACATTGTGTGGTTAGTTATTAACTGTTAATGTCAGAGGTAGAGAGCTCACTGCGGAACCAAGGCAATTGTTCCATGTTAGCGTCCTCTAGAAACAGGGCCTAACACGGGGGTAAAAGTCACTAATGTGCGACGTGCGTTCTATAGAAGTTCATTTGTCAAAGCAAGTTTATTTGTGTATCAGATTTCAACAACGGGGCATTACATCATGCAAACGAAGCGCATTATGAGAGCCAGGTTATTCCAATGAAAGCTATGGCGAGCTCCTCTCGCCAAAGAATAGACTGATTTATTTCCCTTCTATGGATGCATAAATCCCGATTCACACTTCGTCGTACAATGGCGTGGTGCTCTGAAAATAGCCGATGTGCAAGCTCAGTCACAATGCGCTGTCATGCCGCTGTGGTCTTGCATATTGGCTATTCTCAGCTCGTCGGCATGCCACGCAGTGTTGCCAAGAGATGTGGAGCATCCAGTGATGGAGGGTGGATTTTACAACACCCTCCGCCGCCACCGCGCCCCCAACCCAGATCATCATCAGCATGGCTAAAAACAACTCCGACATTACCCCCCCAAAAACCCACACACCCCCCGGGGCTAGTCTGGGACCAGTAACAGTAACCTGACGGGGGTCTCTAAAGCCACGCTGGCTGGCCGGTACTAAATATATCACCTTTTTGTCAGCACCGGGCCCCGCTGGGGGGGGTGGCTTTAAATAGCCCAGCGCTGTATTGAACTTGAGACATTATGTAAGAGGATAGAGCAGAAGCAGAGGCTGGATGCACGTGGGGCCTCTGTCACTAATCCCCGCCTCCCCCCCCCACACACACACACGGCCACAGCCAGCCAGCCGGCCGGCCGGCAGAGAGAGGCCGTTGTGCCGTGGCTGCCTGCGGCCTTAACCTACAGCCTCCAGCTGTCCTCTGTCTCTCTGTGTGTGTATACTCTGTCCTCTGTCTCTCTCTGTGTGTGTATACTCTGTCCTCTGTCTCTCTCTCTCTCTGTGTGTGTGTATACTCTGTCCTCTGTCTCTCTGTGTGTGTGTGTGTGTGTGTGTGTGTGTGTGTGTGTGTGTGTGTGTGTGTGTGTGTGTGTGTGTGTGTGTGTGTGTGTGTGTGTGTGTGTGTGTGTGTATACTCTGTCCTCTGTCTCTCTGTGTGTGTGTGTGTGTATACTCTGTCCTCTATGTCTCTCTCTCTGTGTGTGTATACTCTGTCCTCTGTCTCTCTCTCTCTCTGTGTGTGTGTATACTCTGTCCTCTGTCTCTCTGTGTGTGTGTGTGTGTGTGTGTATACTCTGTCCTCTGTCTCTCTGTGTGTGTGTGTGTGTGTGTGTATACTCTGTCCTCTGTCTCTCTGTGTGTGTGTGTGTGTGTGTGTGTGTGTGTGTGTGTATACTCTGTCCTCTCTGTCTCTCTCTCTGTGTGTGTATACTCTGTCCTCTCTGTCTCTCTCTCTGTGTGTGTATACTCTGTCCTCTGTCTCTCTCTGTGTGTGTATACTCTGTCCTCTGTCTCTCTGTGTGTGTGTATACTCTGTCCTCTCTGTCTCTCTCTCTGTGTGTGTGTGTATACTCTGTCCTCTGTCTCTCTCTTTCTCTCTCTGTGTGTGTGTGTATACTCTGTCCTCTCTGTCTCTCTGTGTGTACTCTGTCCTCTCTGTCTCTCTGTGTGTACTCTGTCCTCTCTGTCTCTCTGTGTGTACTCTGTCCTCTCTGTGTGTACTCTGTCCTCTCTGTCTCTCTGTGTATACTCTGTCCTCTGTCTCTCTCTGTGTGTGTACTCTGTCCTCTCTGTCTCTCTGTGTGTACTCTGTCCTCTGTCTCTCTCTGTGTGTGTATACTCTGTCCTCTCTGTCTCTCTCTCTGTGTGTGTGTATACTCTGTCCTCTGTCTCTCTCTTTCTCTCTCTGTGTGTGTGTGTATACTCTGTCCTCTGTCTCTCTCTTTCTCTCTCTCTCTGTGTGTGTATACTCTGTCCTCTCTGTCTCTCTCTGTGTGTGTATACTCTGTCCTCTGTCTCTCTCTTTCTCTCTCTCTCTGTGTGTGTATACTCTGTCCTCTCTCTCTCTCTCTGTGTGTGTATACTCTGTCCTCTCTGTCTCTCTCTCTGTGTGTGTATACTCTGTCCTCTCTCTCTCTCTCTCTCTCTGTGTGTGTATACTCTGTCCTCTCTCTCTCTCTCTGTGTGTGTATACTCTGTCCTCTCTGTCTCTCTCTCTGTGTGTGTATACTCTGTCCTCTCTCTCTCTCTCTCTCTCTGTGTGTGTATACTCTGTCCTCTCTGTCTCTCTCTCTGTGTGTGTATACTCTGTCCTCTCTGTCTCTCTCTGTGTGTGTATACTATGTCCTCTCTGTGTTTGTGTCTGTCTCTCTTTCTCTCTCTCTCTCTCTCTCTCTCTCTCTCTCTCTCTCTCTCTCTCTCTCTCTCTCTCTCTCTCTCTCTCTCTCTCTCTCTCTCTCTCTCTCTCTCCCCCCCTCTCTGCCCCAGGCCAGATACAGGGGAGTGGGGCGCCTGGTTGTTGTCAAAAGGAAACCTATTCTTGGAAAGCCCTTGGCCACTGCTGCCGTCACGGTCTGCTTAGGAGGAGGAGGACCAGGACTAGATGAGAAATGCAGGCACAATGTGGACATGCATATATTGGTGACTTTGTGTTGCAATGACGATCATTTGCTGCGAGTCTGTCTGAGTGCAGGCACGTTTAGAAGTTACAGCCAAGCGTGGACATAAAAGTTAATCATTAGGGAAAGCATGCAGAAAGAGAGAGAGAGAGAGAGTACAGTGAGGTAGGGAGATAAGGCCAACGAAAAGGGTAGACAAAAATGGTACCATCTTATAAGCATTAGCAAGGACCAATTATACGACGATAAGGTTTGAAAATGGGTGAGAAAAAAAATCGGTGTGGGTGAGGGGGATGGGCAGCTTGAAAAGGGGTCTAAAACGCCCTTAAATCCACCCCTGGGTGGTTCATGGCAGGCCGGACAGGAGCGGAGGCTCTGGAGAAGTCTTAACTCGGCAGCTTAGTAGAATGAATGTCACAGGGGACATTTAAGAAGCTTTCAGCCCGCATAGTGCCCTGTCTAGCCACCGCTCTGTGAAGTGACGGAACACGACCTTGTGGAGAAAGTCTTGCACTGTGTCCTGGATTGACTTGGTAGTGGTCTCACTGTGTCCTGGATTGACTTGGTAGTGGTCTCACTGTGTCCTGGATTGACTTGGTAGTGGTCTCATCTCATTGTGTGTCCTGGATTGACTTGGTAGTGGTCTCATCTCATTGTGTGTCCTGGATTGACTTGGTAGTGGTCTCATCTCATTGTGTGTCCTGGATTGACTTGGTAGTGGTCTCATTGTCTCACTGTGTCCTGGTTTGACTGGGTAGTGGTCTCACTGTGTCCTGGATTGACTGGGTAGTGGTCTCATTGTGTCCTGGTTTGACTTGGTAGTGGTCTCATTGTCTCACTGTGTCCTGGATTGACTGGGTAGTGGTCTCACTGTGTCCTGGATTGACTTGGTAGTGGTCTCACTGTGTCCTGGATTGACTTGGTAGTGGTCTCATTGTGTCCTGCATTGACTTGGTAGTGGTCTCATTGTCTCACTGTGTCCTGGATTGACTTGGTAGTGGTCTCATTGTCTCACTGTGTCCTGGATTGACTTGGTAGTGGTCTCACTGTGTGGATTGACTTGGTAGTGGTCTCATTGTGTTGATTGACTTGGTAGTGGTCTCACTGTGTGGATTGACTTGGTAGTGGTCTCATTGTGTGGATTGACTTGGTAGTGGTCTCATTGTGTGGATTGACTTGGTAGTGGTCTCATTGTGTGGATTGACTTGGTAGTGGTCTCATTGTGTGGATTGACTTGGTAGTGGTCTCATTGTTTCCTGGATTGACTTGGTAGTGGTCTCATGGTGTGGATTGACTTGGTAGTGGTCTCATTGTTTCCTGGATTGACTTGGTAGTGGTCTCATTGTGTGGATTGACTTGGTAGTGGTCTCATTGTTTCCTGGATTGACTTGGTAGTGGTCTCATTGTGTGGATTGACTTGGTAGTGGTCTCATTGTGTGGATTGACTTGGTAGTGGTCTCATTGTGTGGATTGACTTGGTAGTGGTCTCTCATTGTGTGGATTGACTTGGTAGTGGTCTCATTGTGTGGATTGACTTGGTAGTGGTCTCATTGTGTTGATTGACTTGGTAGTGGTCTCATTGTGTTGATTGACTTGGTAGTGGTCTCATTGTGTTGATTGACTTGGTAGTGGTCTCTCATTGTGTGGATTGACTTGGTAGTGGTCTCATTGTGTGGATTGACTTGGTAGTGGTCTCATTGTGTTGATTGACTTGGTAGTGGTCTCTCATTGTGTGGATTGACTTGGTAGTGGTCTCATTGTGTGGATTGACTTGGTAGTGGTCTCATTGTGTTGATTGACTTGGTAGTGGTCTCATTGTGTGGATTGACTTGGTAGTGGTCTCATTGTGTTGATTGACTTGGTAGTGGTCTCATTGTGTTGATTGACTTGGTAGTGGTCTCTCATTGTGTGGATTGACTTGGTAGTGGTCTCTCATTGTGTGGATTGACTTGGTAGTGGTCTCATTGTGTGGATTGACTTGGTAGTGGGCTCTCATTGTGTGGATTGACTTGGTAGTGGGCTCTCATTGTGTGGATTGACTTGGTAGTGGTCTCTCATTGTGTGGATTGACTTGGTAGTGGTCTCTCATTGTGTGGATTGACTTGGTAGTGGTCTCATTGTGTGGATTGACTTGGTAGTGGTCTCTCATTGTGTGGATTGACTTGGTAGTGGTCTCATTGTGTGGATTGACTTGGTAGTGGTCTCTCATTGTGTGGATTGACTTGGTAGTGGTCTCATTGTGTTGATTGACTTGGTAGTGGTCTCTCATTGTGTGGATTGACTTGGTAGTGGTCTCATTGTGTGGATTGACTTGGTAGTGGTCTCATTGTGTGGATTGACTTGGTAGTGGTCTCATTGTGTGGATTGACTTGGTAGTGGTCTCTCATTGTGTGGATTGACTTGGTAGTGGTCTCATTGTGTGGATTGACTTGGTAGTGGGCTCTCATTGTGTGGATTGACTTGGTAGTGGGCTCTCATTGTGTGGATTGACTTGGTAGTGGGCTCTCATTGTGTGGATTGACTTGGTAGTGGTCTCTCATTGTGTGGATTGACTTGGTAGTGGTCTCATTGTGTGGATTGACTTGGTAGTGGTCTCTCATTGTGTGGATTGACTTGGTAGTGGTCTCATTGTGTGGATTGACTTGGTAGTGGTCTCTCATTGTGTGGATTGACTTGGTAGTGGTCTCATTGTGTTGATTGACTTGGTAGTGGTCTCTCATTGTGTGGATTGACTTGGTAGTGGTCTCATTGTGTGGATTGACTTGGTAGTGGTCTCATTGTGTGGATTGACTTGGTAGTGGTCTCATTGTGTGGATTGACTTGGTAGTGGTCTCTCATTGTGTGGATTGACTTGGTAGTGGTCTCATTGTGTGGATTGACTTGGTAGTGGTCTCATTGTGTGGATTGACTTGGTAGTGGTCTCATTGTGTGGATTGACTTGGTAGTGGTCTCATTGTGTAGATTGACTTGGTAGTGGTCTCATTGTGTGGATTGACTTGGTAGTGGTCTCTCATTGTGTGGATTGACTTGGTAGTGGTCTCTCATTGTGTGGATTGACTTGGTAGTGGTCTCTGTGTGAATTGACTTGGTAGTGGTCTCATTGTGTGGATTGACTTGGTAGTGGTCTCATTGTGTGGATTGACTTGGTAGTGGTCTCTCATTGTGTGGATTGACTTGGTAGTGGTCTCTCATTGTGTGGATTGACTTGGTAGTGGTCTCTCATTGTGTGGATTGACTTGGTAGTGGTCTCATTGTGTGGATTGACTTGGTAGTGGTCTCATTGTGTTGATTGACTTGGTAGTGGTCTCTCATTGTGTGGATTGACTTGGTAGTGGTCTCATTGTGTGGATTGACTTGGTAGTGGTCTCTCATTGTGTGGATTGACTTGGTAGTGGTCTCATTGTGTGGATTGACTTGGTAGTGGTCTCATTGTGTGGATTGACTTGGTAGTGGTCTCATTGTGTGGATTGACTTGGTAGTGGTCTCATTGTGTGGATTGACTTGGTAGTGGTCTCATTGTGTGGATTGACTTGGTAGTGGTCTCTCATTGTGTGGATTGACTTGGTAGTGGTCTCATTGTGTGGATTGACTTGGTAGTGGTCTCTCATTGTGTGGATTGACTTGGTAGTGGTCTCTCATTGTGTGGATTGACTTGGTAGTGGTCTCATTGTGTGGATTGACTTGGTAGTGGTCTCATTGTGTTGATTGACTTGGTAGTGGTCTCATTTTGTGGATTGACTTGTTAGTGGTCTCATTGTGTGGATTGACTTGGTAGTGGTCTCTCATTGTGTTGATTGACTTGGTAGTGGTCTCATTGTGTGGATTGACTTGGTAGTGGTCTCTCATTGTGTTGATTGACTTGGTAGTGGTCTCATTGTGTGGATTGACTTGGTAGTGGTCTCTCATTGTGTGGATTGACTTGGTAGTGGTCTCATTGTGTGGATTGACTTGGTAGTGGTCTCATTGTGTTGATTGACTTGGTAGTGGTCTCATTTTGTGGATTGACTTGTTAGTGGTCTCATTGTGTGGATTGACTTGGTAGTGGTCTCTCATTGTGTTGATTGACTTGGTAGTGGTCTCATTGTGTGGATTGACTTGGTAGTGGTCTCTCATTGTGTTGATTGACTTGGTAGTGGTCTCATTGTGTGTACATGGGTGGAAAAACGTAACAGACAACGTCTCTGTTGGGTAGAAACTTTGTATTTCCTACATATTTCGATTGTTTTTTGTTTTTTTTGTCTACTCTATTTCACCATCTTTAACATGTTTGGAAAGTATAAGTGGAAGTGGTTAAGTACTTAAGTGTGTCTATGGGTTTAAATATTGAACCAATGAGAAGCATTAACAAGAGCGTGTGACTAAATAACTATATCGGATCCATTGGAAAACCGGTTCTTTTTCACATTTCCTGAAAAATCACAGTTTTGGACATACAATAATATTTCCACCCGACGCCGGTAGCAGTCTTCCTGTGGGTGGAAAATAGTCTTGGGGTCAAGACTAGTCTGCTGCGCTCTGAGAGAAAAACACGGCTGATTTTTTGTTTTTGTTTTGATTAGCCGTTCCAATATCGTGGTTAAAGCACGACTAGAAAGCTGTTCAGATTGCTTCCTCGAAACGACCTGTTGTATAATTAGTCTTTTTTACATCCTGTTTACATGGAGTGTAATATTCGCTGCAGCCTTTCACCTGATGCCCCCAAGGGGCCAGTGAGGCTCTCCAACGTTGAAGCACTGGGCCCTAGTGGTAAGAGGAGGGACTGCAGGCGGACCCGTGGAAGAATGATGAGGAAACCCCATGCAGCTGGGCTTTAACGTTGAGCACGTTTGCACTTCCGCATTTTGGGCTCCAAATCGAAAAAAAGGCAGAAGTAGAAGGCTCTTCCGGGTGCTTCAAAACGCCACTGAGCAACTTCCACTGACATGAATTGCGGGGGGGGGGGGGGGGGGGGGCGGAGCTTCGCGCCAGTTCAGTCTCTATCCTTCTTTATACTCTATGGATGCGCCCCGCCACTACCACCCAGTGAGGAATAGCCCGACAGATGTTCCACAGAATCCGACATAGACAGGATTAAAATACATTTCTATTGAAAAATACTAACTAATACAAAGTGCACACAGGTCCCGAATGTCGAGTAAACATCTGTGGCAACAGGGTCAGCACTATTGTTTTTGTACGTACATGTATGGAGAAGTATATGGGCTTAGTTTGCGCGTGGATTTCCACTGACTATAGGGAGGCATAGAGACCAAGACTATCGTATAGATACCATGGTAAAAGTCAGACTTGATGAAATACATCTGTGATAGTCTTGATCCAAGGCTAGGTGGAAAACTAAAAATATCCCGAGGCGCTTTGTGCCCTGAAGATATACAGTATTCTCCTGGGGTTTCTCTTTCTACTTCTGTACTTGAACCGTCTTACTTTGCCTGCTTTTGTGGCTGTGCCTCTCTCGCAGGTTCTTT
>NC_136807.1:5671916-5780730 GCF_951216825.1 Electrona antarctica | reverse complement strand
TTTTGACCTTCTTGATTAAGTGTTCTTATTGTTTGTTGTTGTACACTGTCCTGTTGTAATTTTGATTGATTTTATTGTGTTCATTGTACAGCACTTTGTAACCTTGTTAAGAAAGGTGCTTTATAAATAAAATGTACTTACTACTTACTCTGTGACCTGGTGAGATCATATAGTCACTCTGTGACCTGGTGAGATCATATACTGTAGTCACTCTGTGACCTGGTGAGATCATATACTGTAGTCACTCTGTGACCTGGTGAGATCATATAGTCACTCTGTGACCTGGTGAGATCATATAGTCACTCTGTGACCTGGTGAGATCATATAGTCACTCTGTGACCTGGTGAGATCATATAGTCACTCTGTGACCTGGTGAGATCATATAGTCACCCTGTGACATGGTGAGATCATATAGTCACCCTGTGACCTGGTGAGATCATATACTGTAGTCACTCTGTGACCTGTTGAGATCATATAGTCACTGTGTGACCTGGTGAGATCATATAGTCACTCTGTGACCTGGTGAGATCATATAGTCACTCTGTGACCTGGTGAGATCATATAGTCACCCTGTGACCTGGTGAGATCATATAGTCACTGTGTGACCTGGTGAGATCATATAGTCACTCTGTGACCTGGTGAGATCATATAGTCACCCTGTGACCTGGTGAGATCATATAGTCACTCTGTGACCTGGTGAGATCATATAGTCACTCTGTGACCTGGTGAGATCATATAGTCACCCTGTGACCTGGTGAGATCATATAGTCACATCTATAGTCACTCTGTGACCTGGTGAGATCATATAGTCACTCTGTGACCTGGTGAGATCATATAGTCACTCTGTGACCTTGTGAGATCATATAGTCACTCTGTGACCTGGTGAGATCATATAGTCACTCTGTGACCTGGTGAGATCATATAGTGACTCTGTGACATGGTGAAATCATATAGTCACTCTGTGACCTTGTGAGATCATATAGTCACTCTGTGACCTGGTGAGATCATAGTCACTCTGTGACCTGGTGAGATCATATAGTCACTCTGTGACCTGGTGAGATCATATAGTCACTCTGTGACCTGGTGAGATCATATAGTGACTCTGTGACCTGGTGAGATCATATAGTCACTCTGTGACCTGGTGAGATCATAGTCACTCTGTGACCTGGTGAGATCACATAGTCACTCTGTGACCTGGTGAGATCATATAGTCACTCTGTGACCTGGTGAGATCATATAGTCACTCTGTGACCTGGTGAGATCATATAGTCACTCTGTGACCTGGTGAGATCATATAGTCACTCTGTGACCTGGTGAGATCATATAGTCACCCTGTGACCTGGTGAGATCATATAGTCACATCTATAGTCACTCTGTGACCTGGTGAGATCATATAGTCACTCTGTGACCTGGTGAGATCATAATAGTCACAATAGTGTTAACAGCCAATTTATCTGTAGCAGCAAGTTATATTTTAATTCCTCCTGTAAACCGAGTTGTACAGCAGATTGTGAGCTGTGAGATCTGGCGTCCTTTAAAACAGGCCTTTCAGCATGCCAAAGGGAGAGGAAATGACCCCCCCCCCCTAAGTCTAGTGAAGTCTAGTGACTACCCCCACCTCCTCTTTGTTCCCCAACCTGTACATATTTTTGCTATTTTTACCTTTATGATGATTTGAATTTTGTTGTTATTTTTCATGTCATGATTATTGAATACCCAGGACCTGAATGGAAACAAGACCGCAAGGACTTTTTTTCCGGTGATCCCATTGTATGTGTGTTTGACTGTACCCTGTACTGATTACATTTCTGTTTGACTGCACCCTATTTCTGACAATAAAGTATTCAATCAATCAATCAAATTGTCTCGACGTGGGGCACTACAGCACAACACGGTATCAGGCATCAGGCTTAGAACATAAAAGCATTCTTCTTCTGATGCTATAGATAGAACCAGATAGAAACATCTGACTACATCGTGTCTGTACACCTAAGGCCCAGGCTAATTTTAGTCATTTACACACACATGACATAACTACTGACAAATATCGAGCATTGTGATAAACATAGTTCAAGCAGTCACCATTTATCTAGGCAGTGAATTACGCTCTAGGCAATGCACTGTTCATTGCGAACACAGTGAGCACTAACTATGAGACCTAGCAGAACATGTCTGTCTGTCTGTCTGTCTGTCTGTCTGTCTGTCTGTCTGTCTATGTTAACAGTATGGATTTCTGTATTATCTGTGTATCTTAAGTCATGCCGTCGAAGAGTTCAATGTTATGTCCATGTGTCATACTTGTGCAGATGAATCTCAAGTATCGCAGGAGTTAGAGTCACACTGCCAAATTCAATGCAATATGCCTTTTTTATATTATTATTTTTATCCCACGATTTTGCAACCCATTTCTTTTACCCAGTGTCAATTATCTAATGTAGGGCACTACACTTCCTCGGCCAACCTGGGGGGGCAGCAGACTGACCTCATGCTTCCTTCTATGCATGAGGAGTCCAAGCTGCTTCTTTTCACCTGACAGGAGGGGAGAGTTTCCCCGGCCGGACGTAGCGAGTGGAAGGAACACGTTATTCCGACCAGTTCCTTTCCCCTCCATCAGGCCAGGCAGGGGGAGGTTAAATGGAAAATGGTGCATTTATATAGCGCCTTTATCCAAGGCACTTTACATAGATTGTGCATTACATTCACCCATTCACACACACATTCATACACTGATGTTGGCAGAAACCATGCAAGGCACCAACCAGCACATCAGGAGCAATTAGGGGTTCAGTGTCTTGCTCAAGGACACTTGAATATGAATATGCCATTGCAATAATTCAGGCATATCTTGAAGAAAGTGTCTTGACTGAAGCTATAATATTTTATACTTTTCGCAGAGTGGCACGGCCGTGCCATGAAGAATACATTATTTAACTAGAAAAAGTGCCCTTCCGGGCACAGGTCTCCACCAGGAGGATAGGAGTGTGTGTGATGTTTGGCAAAATGTTTTTTTTTTTGCAATTTTCTTCATTTTGTTGAGGAAATGCAGAGCCAGATCACTCATAGCATCTCTGAGGATAGAATTCTGGATGAGCAGGATATGTGCAGCATTTTGTACAAAACGGGCCACTCCTGAAAACTTTGGAAGGCAATCTTAGCCAATCAGTGTACAATCTGAGAAATCCAACAGACTCGTCTTGATCACATGACTACAGAGATCATGTGTACCGATTGCCATTTCTTCATACGCCTTTGATGGCAATTGGATGATTTGAGGCATTTTGTTCCAAAAATGTGTTTTGCAAAAATCAACCTGTTGGTGGCGCTATAACAGGCCAATGTGAAAAGGGTGGGATATATTCCTCAGCCTAGTAAGAAAAAGTGTGAAAGATTTCACGTAAATTGCATGCTGCGTTCATGATTTGAGGCTATTGTTCAAAACGGGACAATCTTGCAAACTGTGAAAGCCAATTATAGCCAATTAGGATGGAATATGAAATATCGGACAGATCCGACTTGAGCACATGACCATAGAGATACTGTGTAACGATTTGTGAGATTTTTGGACAGAATCTGGAGGAGTAATATCAAAAAATGTGTTTTACAAAAGTCGGCCTCCTGGTGGCGCTATAAAAGGCAGATGCGGAAAATGCAGGTCAAAGGTTTGTCCTTGGCCTCTAGGGAGTGTGCATGCAACGTTTCACGCAGATCGGTGCAGTTGTAGGTAAAAAAAAAACCCAGCACTCACGGTGCTCTGAAATACCTCTCATGTGTCCTGCTCTCGTGTCCGGCTCCGCTGCCCATGACAGACTTTGATGGCGACGTGGAAGGGACACCCCCCCCCCCCCCCCCCCCCCACCTCTCATCTACATGTATTTGTGACTAATCCCCTGATGTACTGGTATTGTACGCCCGTCGCCTGCTGTAATCACGATTGGCTGTTCTTGCTCTAATCTGATCCCCATGGGCGCTGACCCATGGGCGCTGACCCACACACACACACACACACACACACACACACACACACACACACACACACACACACACACACACACACACACACACACACACACACAATGACGAGCCCAGTTATCATAATGTGGGTACATGAACAGTACATGTACAGATCTATGTGAAATTGTGAATATGTATACTGTAGATCTCATCTGAGATGTGAATATACTGTAAATAAGTAATGTGTAGCAGGCTCAGATGCAGGACAGATGACAGCCAAGGTTTTTAGGTCACAAAACAGACTTGATCTTGTAGCGGCTTTACAGAAACATACGCGCCGCTTGCCAGTTACACCAGAACTCCACGCAGGGGAGAGCAGATGTCTGGACTAGTGGTGGCTCTCTGCATGTTTGTGGAGAGGACTGTGAGTGTAAATGGAGAAACACTTGCTCATTTCACTTGTGTCGGACGACAGTTTTGTTTCTTCATGTCAATTTACAATTTAGGCATTTAGACGCTCTTAATCCAGAGCGATTTACAGTAAGCAAGAACAACACATGGTAATACATCAAATACATAAAAAAGTCATCAAGAATCATAAAGAAGTTAAGAACCTAGCTAGCATCTGTCTAACAGTAGAGAATCTATACAGTAAAACTGTGAGAATACACTATAGAGTGCTATGTCTACAGTACATAAAATGCTATCTAAATTACACATGTTTAGCCATTGCATGCGCTTGTAAGTTCGTCGAGGCTGGTGCAAACTACGGCAAATGTCGCTGGCTTACATTGAAAATGAAAGGTAGCCTATGTAGCTTTGTAGAGAGACGTCATCACAGTGTCAGCTGGGACTCCAGCCCTCATCGCTAGCCGCGTGACGCGTTATCCACATTGTCCGGCGAGCGCTGTGCCCGGTGCCCGCGCACACAAGGACGACACAAGTCTTATTTTCATCTCGGTGTCATGGGTTTATGTCATCGTAACTTCCAAATATAGAAACTGTCCAACCAATGTTTTCCGGCCGTGAGAGGCTTCCAGATGCCATCTGGACAACAGCACGCGGGATTGCATGGCAATAAAGCCCACGCTGCTGCGGGGCCTGTGGCATGTGCTCGCTATAGGACTACGTTGGTTAATAATACGCCTTTGTGAAGTTTTTAGTGGTTTAGATTTGTGAAATGCATGAGCTCTGCATGCGCTGTGACTCATATAGTCATTTCGTTCTATAAATGTGTGCCGAAAAGGCCTCTTTTCACACTGCTGAATCATTTATATGTGTGTGGACCGCCCGGGGCTGGGGGACACTTACTTACTACATCGAGGTTGATTATTCTGAGGAACAGTAGTTTCATGCTGCACAAAAGGCCATATAAAGGGTTCCGATTGTAGAGCTTCTGAGTCATTCTAGTCCATTCATAAAGTAGTCGGTCACTACGTCAGTCACACACACACACACACACACACACACACACACACACACACACACACACACACACACACTGCCATTAGGTCATCTGTAATGTCACACACACACACTGCCATTAGGTCATCTGTAATGTCACACACACACACTGCCATTAGGTCATCTGTAATGTCCCCCACACACACTGCCATTAGGTCATCTGTAATGTCCCTCAGTCACACACACTGCCATTAGGTCATCTGTAATGTCCCCCACACCCACTGCCATTAGGTCATCTGTAATGTCCCCCACACACACTGCCATTAGGTCATCTGTAATGTCCCCCACACACACTGCCATTAGGTCATCTGTAATGTCCCCCACACACACTGCCATTAGGTCATCTGTAATGTCCCTCAGTCACACACACTGCCATTAGGTCATCTGTAATGTCCCCCACACCCACTGCCATTAGGTCATCTGTAATGTCCCTCAGTCACACACACTGCCATTAGGTCATCTGTAATGTCCCTCAGTCACACACACTGCCATTAGGTCATCTGTAATGTCCCTCAGTCACACACACTGCCATTAGGTCATCTGTAATGTCCCTCAGTCACACACACTGCCATTAGGTCATCTGTAATGTCCCCCACACACACTGCCATTAGGTCATCTGTAATGTCCCTCAGTCACACACACTGCCATTAGGTCATCTGTAATGTCCCTCAGTCACACACACTGCCATTAGGTCATCTGTAATGTCACACACACACACTGCCATTAGGTCATCTGTAATGTCCACACACTGCCATTAGGTCATCTGTAATGTCACACACACACACTGCCATTAGGTCATCTGTAATGTCCACACACTGCCATTAGGTCATCTGTAATGTCCACACACTGCCATTAGGTCATCTGTAATGTCACACACACACACACTGCCATTAGGTCATCTGTAATGTCCCTCAGTCACACACACTGCCATTAGGTCATCTGTAATGTCCCTCAGTCACACACACTGCCATTAGGTCATCTGTAATGTCCCCCACACACACTGCCATTAGGTCATCTGTAATGTCCCTCAGTCACACACACTGCCATTAGGTCATCTGTAATGTCACACACACACACTGCCATTAGGTCATCTGTAATGTCACACACACACACACTGCCATTAGGTCATCTGTAATGTCACACACACACACTGCCATTAGGTCATCTGTAATGTCCCTCAGTCACACACACTGCCATTAGGTCATCTGTAATGTCCCTCAGTCACACACTGCCATTAGGTCATCTGTAATGTCCCTCAGTCACACACACTGCCATTAGGTCATCTGTAATGTCCCTCAGTCACACACACTGCCATTAGGTCATCTGTAATGTCCCTCAGTCACACACACTGCCATTAGGTCATCTGTAATGTCCCTCAGTCACACACACTGCCATTAGGTCATCTGTAATGTCCCTCAGTCACACACGCTGCCATTAGGTCATCTGTAATGTCCCTCAGTCACACACACTGCCATTAGGTCATCTGTAATGTCCCTCAGTCACACACACTGCCATTAGGTCATCTGTAATGTCCCTCAGTCACACACACTGCCATTAGGTCATCTGTAATGTCCCTCAGTCACACACGCTGCCATTAGGTCATCTGTAATGTCCCTCAGTCACACACACTGCCATTAGGTCATCTGTAATGTCCCTCAGTCACACACACTGCCATTAGGTCATCTGTAATGTCCCTCAGTCACACACACTGCCATTAGGTCATCTGTAATGTCCCTCAGTCACACACACTGCCATTAGGTCATCTGTAATGTCCCAACTTGCTTATAGAGCATAATCGGAGATTGGTAAAGCAAATGCAAGTGTCAATATAGCTGCAAGCAGCGATAAGACGGGGTCAAGCCATAAATGTAATAAAGCAAAAAATCACACCCGTGTGAAGTGAGGGGCGCTCTTATCATCGTACATCATCTCATTCTGGCCGGTCACAATTTGCGTCTTCACTTTTCTGTATTCACTCTTGTGCCCTCACTTTTATCTTCAATATGTACTTTGCTCAGCCAATCGAATCATCACTATGGGGTGATCAGCCAATCACAAGCCAATGTTTCAAAAAGCAATGCCTGTCTTATAATTAGTAGCGAAATACAACTTGATAGATTGATACATTGATAACTACAATGACTGCATTAGGACTAACAAGTACTGTCATACAGAGAGGAGTGATGTCATACTCTTCCAGATTAACAAATGTTGGAGACTGGAGATGACGGAACTCTTTTTGTTACCCCCACAAATCAACCATGCATTAGCAGGGTCCAGATTTTGGACCCAATCAGGTTCCGTGTTCCGGGCTAGTGTCGTTCACTGATTGGAGACTGGAGATGACGTGCAGTACTTAGTTTAGACAGTACTTGGCCATGATCTGATGGTCCGAGGTTGACACTAATGGACTTGATGGGTGGACTTAATCCCCTCAAAGGTAATCACACTTTAATCATTGACCTCCAGAAACCTACCTCAGAGGTAACTAGATTAAGCCAGACTAAATCTAAATAGAAGATTGAGAAACGTTTAGTACTTCTAGTAAGACTAAACCTTAATTGCCCAGACTATTCTTCAACAAAGATGGCGAAAGCAAACATTCTTTGTTCGGTACTCGTACAATAGTATGGTACAAAACACTGAAGTCCTTAAACCAGAAACCTAACCCTAACCTCCCACGGGGCAGCACACCTAAACCTAACCTTAACCCATGTCTAACCAATGACTAGTCTAAACTAAGTATGCACCCCATGCTGATTAGCTGAAGAGCTTGTCTGTCTACGCTGTAGTCCCGTAACCAGAGTCCAGACTCCACTGTAGTCCCGTAACCAGAGTCCAGACTCCATTGTAGTCCCGTAACCAGAGTCCAGACTCCATTGTAGTCCCGTAACCAGAGTCCAGACTCCACTGTAGTCCTGTAACCAGAGTCCAGACTCCATTGTAGTCCCGTAACCAGAGTCCAGACTCCACTGTAGTCCCGTAACCAGAGTCCAGACTCCACTGTAGTCCCGTAACCAGAGTCCAGACTCCACTGTAGTCCCGTAACCAGAGTCCAGACTCCACTGTAGTCCCGTAACCAGAGTCCAGACTCCACTGTAGTCCCGTAACCAGAGTCCAGACTCCACTGTAGTCCCGTAACCAGAGTCCAGACTCCACTCACATGAATGGAAATGCGATTTTAACCAGGCTACGAAATTCTTTGACGTCGCTTTCTTGACGTCATCAAAGGTGGATCGAGCAAATCATATAATTGACTCATTGGGAGATTATGAGTCGAAGTCTAGTCTTAGTCGACTAAATATCAAAATCTTAGGGCCCTATTAAGCAAGACGAAAAACCCATGCGGTAATACAGATTTCGCCCTCGCTCTGCGCCTTTTCGTATTATGGAAGCCGTGGTGAGCGCTCACTCATATGGAATACCACGTTCCTGCATAATTTAGCATTGGGGGAGTGTCCATATGTTAATTATTTTCGCTTTGCGCTAATTGCTATTAAGCCCCTTGACCTAAAAACACTCAGCGCATACCGATTCCGCCTGGGTCTGACCACGTCTTAAAAGCAAAAAGCACTGTTTGATTTTACACTTGAGCGGCTCTGGAGTGCTGCTGGAGTGTTGCCATGTCTGTTTGCTGTTTATTATAAGCGGCTTCTTTTTCTGCAAAGTTGCTTGTAAATATTGGTAGTTGTGGTTGCTTTTCTTGTTTCTAAAGTGCTTATTTGGGCTTTTCTCCTAATGTTGTTTAAACCAGTGATCCTCACACAGCGACATTCCCATGTCAAGGACCCCCAGATGAATGCATTTGCCCAACTAAGCCAGTGACCCCCATGACAGATTTGTGTTTTTAAATGTTTCAATAACATTTTTCAAAAATATTCTTATTGTCACTTTTTTCAAAGATTACTTTTGAAAATAGCAGATCTACCAGCTCACAATGCATCACATTCATTCATTAAAACAATGAACTCTGACTGCAGGGGGATATATATTTATAATGATCATTATAACAATGTGCAAGAAAATATGTAAAAAGAAGGAAGAACTTTATATTTGTGGACAATCAAAATATGCTGGAAATTTTAATGTGGTGTCATTAAAAGGAATCTTGATATGGCAGACTCACTATCTAGAAAATAAAAACATGGCACTTCATTTAAAATAGGTTGTAGACCCCTGTTATATGCGATTCTTTTGGGAGTATGTTTATAGACCTATTTACTTGTTTCTATGAGACATGGCAACAGCGAGCTGTCTGGCTTTCTCGTTGAGATTATAAAGGGTCATATATCGCCCATTTCTAAACCTTTTTTAAAAATTAAAACATCTCCATAATCACTGGGAAGTTTGCTTTCATACGCTGTATCACACCCGTACGCATGGCGCACGTATGGCATTTCAACTCATTCCTTCGTCGTGACTCGAATGAAATAAAATAAAATAAACGTTATTTTACTGGTGTTTTTCAATAGAAACAAATAAAGAGCGTGTGTGCAACAGTCAGTGCATACGTGCATGCACTATAGGCTATATTTCCTCCTTGTCGGGATGGTGAGCTGAGCTCTTCACAGCCCGTTTGTCTTTCATATTATTCTTATAATATTTGATATTATAAACACTCATGGTTATCTCATTTCTCAGCCGTTTTTTAAAATGTAAAAATCCCCACATTCCTTAGGAATCTTGCTTTCATTCGCTGTATGGTATATGGTTCTATTTTTATCGAATTAAACAATATCAAACGAACTTGTATGTTCGGGGGTTAGACGATTCTGGGAACATTACGCATGGATTGCCAATTTGCCAGCCAATGCTGCGTATCTACTCGCAGTTCCATTCCGATCTGAAAGGTATAGGTAGGTGCCATTTCAAAGGCTTAGTTATTCATTTATGAATCAAATGAACTAGAATAAAGATT
Source organism: Electrona antarctica (assembly GCF_951216825.1). Lineage (NCBI taxonomy): Eukaryota > Metazoa > Chordata > Actinopteri > Myctophiformes > Myctophidae > Electrona > Electrona antarctica. The sequence continues at coordinate 5,770,397 of NC_136807.1, read as the reverse complement.
TTTACAGCTGTTTTTCATGCTTAGAACAGAAACAAATGAAGTGATGATGTGCGTATATCTCCCTCCCTTAGCATATGGCTGCGCCGCTGTAATGACTTTCCAATGAACACTGCAAGTTACTTAACAAAATAGAGACATAGGCCTACAAGCTATGCACATCATGGCTGTGACAGCTTGTGGATCTGTTCTTTTGAGGCATAAAGGTGACAGCATGCAGTGCAATAGGAATAATTAACCCAAAGGTGACAAAGTCATGTCATGTCTATGGTGCCAGTCTGCAGAAATGTAATACCACTTGCCGAAAAAGGCGCATTCCATGAGGACATCAGCTGGTGTCGTAAAGAGAATAGTACGGACATGTTCATTGGGTAAGCCTCAAAACTCCCTGAAACACTCCCATGACTAATTCAAGGCCGTTTTGCTCACACCACAGGGTGTCGAAAGCGCTTCTTACCTGGCCCATAATTGTAATATGACATTGCACACGCCCCCACGTCTTAAAAACTGTAAAATTATATGTAATTAGATTCCACTTGCTTAATAGGGCCCTTAGTCTTTTAATCTTAGTCTTAATGCAATGTTGTTTTTTGCCAGAAAATATTTATATTCTTAGTCTTTTGAATTACACACCATTTAGTCTTAGTCCTATTTTAGACTTCTAAAATTGTTTAGTCTTAGTCTTTAAGTCTTAGCCCATTCTGGGCGGGAACCCCTTTTGATGTTAGCATTATGTTATGCTTTAGCTATTGAAAAATAGCAGATCTAGCTATCGAGTGGCGCGCTACGAGCTTTGTAGGTCTGCTATTTTTGAACGACTGACATAGAAACATAGCTTTTTCAGAAAACGGTCAGGATGTAGAAGACATTTTTAGAATCTGATCTCAGGTCAAAATGGGTTAGTCAACAAAATTAACACTTATACTGTTGTAAATGTAGCACCATTATTGGACCTATGAAATGACGAGCTTTCGAAAAAAGTCCTCTTTGGCTTTCTTTTCCGGTTTGTATAGTTTGTAGTTTACCAATCTGGGAACCCATTGGCAAAATAAAATAAAAACAGTGCCCTCTTTTTTCCTTTGGATTCGCGTCAACAGTCTGTCTAGTTGACTGACTCACTCAAAGAAAACTTCAAGCGCAATGGCTGCCAAGTGGGGTCGACGACGCACTTCCTATTCTTCCTATTGGTTGGTGGTACCCAATCAATTTATGTCGATTTATTATTTTCTTTCTATCATATTTTATCATATTTGACAACACATGTTTTGACGCTTGCTGAAGGAAAATCCAGGGATTAACCCTGACCACACAATAGTATTATGCTAATTTGTCTATTTGGTGTCACTGCTGGTAAACACACCACTTGGCCACAGTCGTCTTCACTTTCATGTCAGTTTGATCCAGCCCTCCTGCCGTCATGCACAAATGGGTCAGGGAGCAGCTAATGGTGCGTTGGATTAGCTGACCAGGTCACCCGGTAGTTAGGGACATTTAACCCTGATCCCTGTTCATGATATCTCCAAATCCACACAGCTGACAGCCATTCACTGTGCCTCTAGCGCAGGGGTGGGCAACTGGTGGCCCGGGGGCCACATGCGGCCCCCACCTTCACTTAATGTGGCCCTCAGGTTAATATCAGAATACTAATATAATATTGGTTTCAGCTGTTTACAATTCCACAACATGCAAACATGACCTGCGTTAATTACTTCAGTCTAAATTAGTAGCTCAATGCTCAACACAAGTATAATTAAAGGCATTTTAAATTAAAAATGTTAATTTTCAGGATTCCAATTCAAAAATAGCAAAAAAAGAATTCAAGATTTCAATTCGAATGTAGCAAAAATAGCCGATCTACAAGGACAAAACGCGGCGCGACGCGTTTTGAGCTTGTAGATCGTCTATTTTTGCTACGACAGTATAATACATGGCCCTAAGGGAGTGAGTATGGAAATATAGTGGCCCTCTCCATCGTCAAAGTTGCCCAATGCCCACCCCTGCTCTAGCGCTTTATGCCCTGCGCCAGTGCAGTGTTTTTTTAATTTACTTCATTTTACTTTCCAATGAAATAGAGGGAACCTTTTTCATGCTACAGAACTCATGCACAACTAAGCAGGCTTCGCTGTGGGAATAAACCAATATTATATAACGTTTAAATTACCGAATAACAAAAAATCACGATTGTGTGAAGTGAGTGAATGCTGCCACATGACGTCACTGCATAAAGCAAACATTAAAAGTCCTTAGACTCGGCTGCCACCTGACATCACGAGGGGGGTCCTGCTTTTTGGTGGGGGAGCATGAATAAGACAAACATTAAAAGTCCTTAGACTCGGCTGCCACATGACATCACGAGGGGGGTCCTGCTTTTTGGTGGGGGAGCATGAATAAGACAAACATTAAAAGTCCTTAGACGTGGCTGTCTGAAAGCCAGACGTTGGAGGCAATGGCATGCATGGTTGGTCCTCAATGTGGGGTCTGGTCTGGAGACGTCCCAGGGGTCCCTGAGGCGGTTTTAACCCATTTTGGGCGGGAACCCCTTTTGGTGTTAGCATTATGTTATGCTTTAGCTATTGAAAAATAGCAGATCTACAAGCTCGTAATAGGTCTTCTATTTTTGAAAAATCGAAGAACCACTGACATAGAAACATAGCTTTTTCAGAAAACTGTCAGGATGTAGAAGACATTTTTAGAATCTGATCTCAGGTCAAAATGGGTTAAGGTAGCCCCCAGCTAAATGATTGATGGTTAAGAACCAAATGGTCCCTTACAGGTCTGGATCTCTGAGTTAAATTAAGTATTTTACAGAGTAGATCCATATTATATATATAATATATGCTGCTGCTGAATGCGGCTGAAGGAAGCCAAACAAAAACGTGTTTTTTACTCTCATGTACCGTCCTGTACACAAGAAGTAACAATAAAGTACAACCTCGACCTTGAACCTTGAAACAAAACAAACTGGGTGACCTTGAAATTGGAGAAGGTTGTGTCGTGAGCATCACTGTTTTAAAGGACTGCGAGTGTCCAAACAGTCCACTGTGTGTACTTCCCCTCCATGTTAAATGTAAACCAGTGAATGAGTCAGTGTGCCGTCAGTGTGCTGTACCTGTGGAGTGGATGGGGATAAATATTTGCCTGCACACTGTTACACAACAGAGGAAGGAGCCAGTAATCATTAGCTGCTGCTGCTGGGACAGACTTACTGTAAACCTTGATGTCCTTCCATTCCAACTGCAGAACTCACATCGTGTTGTTTATTCACCGTGGTCACACTCAAGCTCGCAGATGCAAATGTACTATACTCTTTTTTTTATTTTTTTCTTATAATCTTTATCCCACGATTTTGTAACCCATTTTTCACCCCTGTGTCAATTATCTAATGTGATCCTGGGCTCTACACACCCTCGGCCAACCTGGGGAGAGCAACAGACTTGAACTCATGCTTCCTTCATGCCTGAGTGTCCAAGTTGCTCCTTTACACCTGACAGGGTGGAGTTTCCCTGGTTGGACGTAGAGCGTGGAAGGAACACGTTATTCCAACCAGTTCCTTTCCCCTCCATCAGGCGCCCCGGCTGGCCAGGGGGAGGCAGTTTAGAGACCAGGATTACTGTACTATACTCTTTGACTTCTGTACTTGACCGGAGTCCTCTCCTCCAAGGGTCTATGTTAGGCGCCCTCCTTTTTTCAACCTACATCAAATGTCTTTGCCCGAAAACTGTGAATGTTTGCCCCATAATAGGGTTTGATTGATTGATTGAAATATTTATTAACAGTTTGCAGAATTACAGTACATTTCAAGCACAAACTCAATACAAATTCTGTTAACTGTGAGTGGACGACCCAATTAAGCATTACACTTGTTTACAAGAGGGTCCACCATGTTCAATTCATCAAAAACATTATGTACAAGTGGACTGCGGGATATTTCTGTGCATCTCTGTTATATTGTTTTGTTTTGTTTTGTTATGTGTTTGTTTTGTTATGCATTTATTTTGTTGTGTTTTGTCTATGTCTATGTCAGTTTCACATACAAAAGAAATTGAATAAAGTACAAATCATAAAAAAAAAAAAAAAAAAAAAAGATTACGTACAAATAGACACTTCTATATAGTCAAAGAACAGAACAGGAATTCATCATAATGGAGGTAAAAAGGGAAAAGAAACATATACAGTGAGGGAAAAAAGGGGGGGGGGGGTGTTGGTGGGGGGGATTCAGATTTTACGGGGGCCAGTTTCGAATTGCAGCCATCCGTAGGTGCCCTTTGAGAGAGCGGTTTTGAAGGAGTCAATGGATTCGCATGTCTTAATGACTGTTGGTAGGGCGTTCCACATTTTGGTGGCATAGGAGCGAAAATAATTTAGTCCCTTGTTTGTGCCGAGTCTGGGTTGTACATGGTTTGTTGCACTCCCTCTGGTATGGGTACGCTATAGGGTTCAAGTAGTTAAAAGACAGGCTGGCACCAAATCATAATTAAATAACTGATTACAAATGAGATGAATAATAAAAAATCACACCCGTGTGAACTGAGTGGTGTAAGGTCTTATATAGACTGATCAGCTGTGGTCTGACGTAATGTCTGACGTAATGAAATCACACCTGTGTGAACTGGGTGACCATAGCAACCATGCTCATATTTTGGTACGAACAGACAGACAGACACGTAAACTAACAAAGCCAGTTATAGGAGTGGTTTACACCACACAAAAAAAGGCTAAAATCGAGATATATATGCTGTTACAAATATCAAGTGACATTATAAGGTTATAGAACTTTATTACTATTTGGACAATGTGTTAAGGTAATTTTACCATAATAGTGGAGACGCATTGCCCAGCCCTACTCTCATGTTTTAACTCTTTGAGAGTTTCAAGGATTTCTATATAGTTTGTAGACTTCTCTATGGCAGAATGGCGTTTTTGAATGATTTATTGAAAATTCTCTGTTGTGAATGTGTGACAACGAAAGACCTTCAGAGAAAGCTTGACTTGTCTGCTTCCAGGAAAAAAATGAACTGAGTTGATAAAATGTTTAGTTCTTGTGTTGGAAGCCATTTAAAAGAGCCTGCATTTACACTGTTTCTGTTTCTAGGACAACCAAAAAAAGTTATGCCCGGTTGAAGTTTTATTTTCTAAATAACTTTTTTTCTGCTGGGCATACATAGCCATGCAATATCTCATTTTAAAGGGTGAGTTGTCTAGTTCAATTAAAATAAAATAAAAAGTTTCTCACATGTACCACTGTAGATATTTTGCCATCTATAAATAGCATGGTCAGTCATGATCAATCTGACCTATCCAGCTAAAAGTCCCCATAGCTCTGAAATTGGAACATCATATAAACTCAATTCTTTTTTGGGGTAAAATTAGACATTCTAACGCACATTTTGATATATACCATGTTTACATAGTCTTACCAGTACCTTGTCTATTCATGCATGTATCTCAAAAACCTGTTATGAAGAAACACAGTTTTGATAAAAAACACATCCAAGGACATTGTTTTGATATGACTTGGTGCCCATGATATGTATCAAAATATAGACTTGAATGTATACTGTATTATAAAAAAGAAATTGAGTTATTACCATCTACCGTTACAGAGTAAATCACAGTTGAAACTTGCTTAGTCATATACAATAAACCTCACAATAGTGAACAAAATAGTCATGACAGGTCTAACTCATTGTAAAAGCGTCTTTTATTTTTTACGACTACTAACATAATAAAATGATAAATATTACAGAAAATAAATAGGCCTACATACAAAACAGTTACTCCTCCCCTAGCTCTGATCCATAGCTCTAAATGCGCATTTAGAGCTATGGATCAGAGCTACTCCTCCCAAATGTCCCCAAACCCAGTCCTTGACGGTGTGTGTGTGTGAGTTAACCTGACTCCGCCATATGGGGCAGCAGAGTGTACACTGTGTTCCCCCCTCCTGCTCCCATCTGGGAACTCTCAGGCAGACTTGATGCCCGGCCACAAAACGGCCTGGCCAATCAGCAGCAGCTTCTAGCAACTTCTAGCAGCAGCTTCTAGCTTCTACTAGCTGCTGCTGATTGGCCAGGCCGTTTTGTGAGCAACTTCGCTTCTAGCTGCTGCTGATTGGCCAGGCCGTTTTGTGGCCGGGCATCAAGTCTGCCTGAGAGTTCCCAGATGGGAGCAGGAGGGGGGAACCCAGTGTACTCTCTGCTGCCCCATCTGGCGGAGTCAGGTTATGTGTGAGTAGGCTAAATAAAAAAAACACCCAAAAACTGCCCCCCCTGAAATGAATGAATGAATGAATCCGGTTCAGTGTCGGAGAACGCCATCGCAGTCTTGACTCTTCATCCTCCTCCTCCTCCTCCTCATCTGATGCCAGTTCTAAATATATAAAAAGAAATAAACATTTTAGCTGTAGTCAGTGCACGCTACTATTACATGGCGTTTTACCCGGCTGCTGGCGATCAATGATTTTATTGTGCAGTGTCTTTGTGGGCCGAGTCGTGGCATGACAAATACAAATAGATGCTTGTATAAGTAGTATCACGATAAAATAATATGGCAACGTTAGAATGAAACACCAATGAGTGATCGGTGGTAATGTAGCTAGCTGCCCAGGGTATATCCAGCACCATTGCGTCGCAATCATCCAGCAACATTGGTACTGGCTATTGCCCGGGCTTGTGGCCCGGCCAATAGCCAGTACCATTTGTGCAGTGTTTGTTAGCAACTACTACTAGCCAACAGCCAGTGGAATGTGGTGACGTGATGGTGCTGGATATACGCTGGGCAGCTACATTACACGCGATCACTCATTGGTGGTGTCATTCTAACGTCGCCATATTATTTTATCGTGATACTAATTATACAAACATCTATTTGTATGCCACGATGCCACGATTCGGCCCACAAAGACACAGTACAATACATTCATTTGATCAGATGTTTTTGTTAGCTACGTCGATCACCTATAGTACCGACCCTTGTTATATATTCTCCGACTATGCATGTCACGATGACTAAACCAGTTAGATCTATCCATATATGGTTCTACCACATCTATCTGATATCAGCACTAGGTCGGCTCGGGCCAAATATAGGGATCGTCTTACTAGACATGTCATATTAGGGCATTTTCGAATACAATAAAATTACCTTTTAGCGAAGGCATCAGCCTTGGTGGTAACTCCGGTGGGGAGAAGAAAAAACATTGCACACGTGTAATCCGCGAGGGTGGATGTTGCAGCCCGGCCAACGGTCTGGGACTGGAGAATGCCACTGGACACGGATGGATCATTTTTCAGATTGTTTTTTTTGCGGCGACTGCAAACCTGGCTGAAAAACTCTTCCTCCAGTGCCCACCTCGGAGGAGTCAACCAACCCCCCTGTTCACTGGGGGCTGGGCGTCAGTTTCCAATAGGAAAGCATACACGTGTCACGTGACACGGGAATTCTGGGAAATGTAGTTGATATTTATGCTCAATACTATATACAGAGGTGCGGACCGAATTAATATATTGGTATTAATAAAAAAAGAGAACTACGGAAAATCACGTACAGGGCAGAAAAGACTAATGCAAAACTCCACGTGTTTTCCAGTAGTAATCTGTCTAAGGGTTAAGGTATAGTTTTACCATAATAGTGAAGACGCATTGCCCAGCCCTACTCTCATGTTTTAAGGTATAGTTTTACCATAATAGTGAAGACGCATTGCCCAGCCCTACTCTCATGTTTTAAGGTAGTTTTACCATAATAGTGGAGACGCATTGCCCAGCCCTACTCTCATGTTTTAAGGTAGTTTTACCATAATAGTGAAGACGCATTGCCCAGCCCTACTCTCATGTTTTAAGGTAGTTTTACCATAATAGTGGAGGCGCATTGCCCAGCCCTACTCTCATGTTTTAAGGTAGTTTTACCATAATAGTGAAGACGCATTGCCCAGCGCTACTCTCATGTTTTAAGGTAGTTTTACCATAATAGTGAAGACGCATTGCCCAGCCCTACTCTCATGTTTTAAGGTATAGTTTTACCATAATAGTGAAGACGCATTGCCCAGCGCTACACTCATGTTTTAAGGTATAGTTTTACCATAATAGTGAAGACGCATTGCCCAGCCCTACTCTCATGTTTTAAGGTATAGTTTTACCATGATAGTGAAGACGCATTGCCCAGCCCTACTCTCATGTTTTAAGGTAGTTTTACCATAATAGTGAAGACGCATTGCCCAGCCCTACTCTCATGTTTTAAGGTATAGTTTTACCATAATAGTGAAGACGCATTGCCCAGCCCTACTCTCATGTTTTAAGGTAGTTTTACCATAATAGTGAAGACTCATTGCCCAGCTCTACTCTCATGTTTTAATGTAGTTTTACCATAATAGTGAAGACGCATTGCCCAGCCCTACTCTCATGTTTTAATGTAGTTTTACCATAATAGTGAAGACGCATTGCCCAGCCCTACTCTCATGTTTTACGGTAGTTTTACCATAATAGTGAAGACTCATTGCCCAGTCCTACTCTCATGTTTTAAGGTAGTTTTACCATAATAGTGAAGACGCATTGCCCAGCCCTACTCTCATGTTTTACGGTAGTTTTACCATAATAGTGAAGACTCATTGCCCAGTCCTACTCTCATGTTTTAAGGTAGTTTTACCATAATAGTGAAGACGCATTGCCCAGCCCTACTCTCATGTTTTAAGGTAGTTTTACCATAATAGTGAAGACGCATTGCCCAGCCCTACTCTCATGTTTTAAGGTAGTTTTACCATAATAGTGAAGACGCATTGCCCAGCCCTACTCTCATGTTTTAAGGTAGTTTTACCATACTAGTGAAGACGCATTGCCCAGCCCTACTCTCATGTTTTAAGGTCGTTTTACCATAATAGTGAAGACGCATTGCCCAGCCCTACTCTCATGTTTTAAGGTAGTTTTACCATAATAGTGGAGACGAAATTGCCCAGCCCTACTCTCATGTTTTAAGGTAGTTTTACCATAATAGTGAAGACGAAATTGCCCAGCCCTACTCTCATGTTTTAAGGTAGTTTTACCATAATAGTGAAGACTCATTGCCCAGCCCTACTCTCATGTTTTAAGGTAGTTTTACCATAATAGTGGAGACGCATTGCCCAGCCCTACTCTCATGTTTTAAGGTAGTTTTACCATAATAGTGGAGACTCATTGCCCAGCCCTACTCTCATGTTTTAAGGTAGTTTTACCATAATAGTGGAGACGCATTGCCCAGCCCTACTCTCATGTTTTAAGGTAGTTTTACCATAATAGTGGAGACTCCTTGCCCAGCCCTACTCTCATGTTTTAAGGTAGTTTTACCATAATAGTGGAGACTCATTGCCCAGCCCTACTCTCATGTTTTAAGGTAGTTTTACCATAATAGTGAAGACGCATTGCCCAGCCCTACTCTCATGTTTTAAGGTCGTTTTACCATAATAGTGAAGACGCATTGCCCAGCCCTACTCTCATGTTTTAAGGTAGTTTTACCATAATAGTGGAGACGAAATTGCCCAGCCCTACTCTCATGTTTTAAGGTAGTTTTACCATAATAGTGAAGACGAAATTGCCCAGCCCTACTCTCATGTTTTAAGGTAGTTTTACCATAATAGTGGAGACTCATTGCCCACTCTCATGTTTTAAGGTAGTTTTACCATAATAGTGAAGACGCATTGCCTAGCCCTACTCTCATGTTTTAAGGTAGTTTTAGCACAATAGTGGAGACTCATTGCCCAGCCCTACTCTCATGTTTTACGGTAGTTTTACCATAATAGTGAAGACGCAATGCCCAGCCCTACTCTCATGTTTTAAGGTAGTTTTAACATAATAGTGAAGACGCATTGCCCAGCCCTACTCTCATGTTTTAAGGTAGTTTTAGCACAATAGTGGAGACTCATTGCCCAGCCCTACTCTCTTGTTTTACGGTAGTTTTACCATAATAGTGAAGACGCATTGCCCAGCCCTACTCTCTTGTTTTAAGGTAGTTTTACCATAATAGTGAAGACGCATTGCCCAGCCCTACTCTCTTGTTTTAAGGTAGTTTTACCATAATAGTGAAGACGCATTGCCCAGCCCTACTCTCTTGTTTTACGGTAGTTTTACCATAATAGTGAAGACGCATTGCCCAGCCCTACTCTCTTGTTTTAAGGTAGTTTTACCATAATAGTGGAGACTCATTGACCAGGCCTACTCTCATGTTTTAAGGTAGTTTTACCATAATAGTGAAGACGCATTGCCCAGCCCTACTCTCATGTTTTAAGGTAGTTTTACCATAATAGTGAAGACGCATTGCCCAGCCCTACTCTCATGTTTTAAGGTAGTTTTACCATACTAGTGAAGACTCATTGCCCAGCCCTACTCTCATGCTTTAAGGTAGTTTTACCATAATAGTGAAGACATTGCCCAGCCCTACTCTCATGTTTTAAGGTAGTTTTACCATAATAGTGAAGACGCATTGCCCAGCCCTACTCTCATGTTTTAAGGTAGTTTTACCATAATAGTGGAGACTCATTGCCCAGCCCTACTCTCATGTTTTAAGGTAGTTTTACCATAATAGTGGAGACTCATTGCCCAGCCCTACTCTCATGTTTTAAGGTAGTTTTACCATAATAGTGAAGACGCATTGCCCAGCCCTACTCTCATGTTTTAAGGTAGTTTTACCATAATAGTGAAGACGCATTGCCCAGCCCTACTCTCATGTTTTAAGGTAGTTTTACCATAATAGTGAAGACGCATTGCCCAGCCCTACTCTCATGTTTTAAGGTAGTTTTACCATAATAGTGAAGACTCATTGCCCAGCCCTACTCTCATGTTGTGTCCTATCTTTCCCCAGCCCTACTCTCATGTTTTGTCCTATCTTTCCAGGTGGTTCCATCCAAACGTCACCGGCATCGAGGCAGAACAGCTGCTGTTGACGCGGGGGGTGCACGGGAGCTTCCTGGCCCGACCCAGCAAGAGCAACCCAGGAGACTTCACTCTGTCTGTCAGGTACAGAGTAACAGGACCTCTGCTCACGGCAGCGAGGGCTGCCCAACCGGCCCTTGGAACAATGCTTAACCCATTTAGGCCTGGCGTCGAAATAAAAAAACGTTCTGAAAGAATATATATTCAAAGATTTGTGCCGCATTTTCACGATTTTTCAAAAATAGCAGACCTACAAGCTCGTAGCGCGGCACTCGGTGGCGCGCTACGAGCCACCGAGTGGCTCGTATTCCCGTCCAGAATGGCTTAATCTCAACCATTTCAGACCTCAAGTCAAATCAAAATTGAACTGGGGACCCCCAATCCTGACAAGGAGTTGGAATTGTAGGAGTTGAGCCATTACACTTTGTTGGACTCGCTTCCACAGTGAAAATAACATTTTCACGATTTTTTTCCGCTCCTTTCTTATATCATTTGACATTTTGGCCAATGTTTGACCAGTTTCTATTGTATGGTTAGGCTCCCCGCTAAAACAAAAAAGATCCACAGCGCTCCGATGCTGGTACTGGTAGATGTGGTATGAACAATGGACAATGCAGATGAAAGTTGGATATCAGGGTTGCAGGGTTGGCGAAAGGGCCTTTCTGTGTGGAGTTTGCATGTTCTCCCCATGTCCCCTAGGGTAGGTACTAGGCATGTAACGATATATCATATATCGATATTAATCCCGACGATATGAATCTATTCGAATCGATTCATTGAAATAAAAAAATCGATTTTCAATTATTATTATTTTATTTTTTAGGGGGGCTAGTGTGTGATGTGAAATGTGAGCTTTAGTCATATTCCATCATATTCAAGTGCTTTTGGAGATAAATGATAGTCACTTTCAGTAGTAGAGCACTGTAGAGGGGAGCTGTGTGTCTGTGACTGTGCCCAGGTGATGATGGTCGTTGATGCTCATCAAGGAAGGCCATTATGTTTCTGCACTGTCAAAAGTAATGCTACTTCTTTTGCAATGTAGTTAAATAAAACATCTCAGGGGGGAAGATAAATTATATAAAATTAAAAAAACTGTATTTTTCTTTAAAATATATATTTTTTTAATATTGTGAAAAATCGTATCGTGAACCTCATATCGTGATACGAATCGTATCGTGAGTTGAGTGAATCGTTACATGCCTAGTAGGTACCCTCACAAAAACATGCAGTAATCCTGGTCTCTAAACTACCTCCCCCTGGCCAGCCGGGGCGCCTGATGGAGGGGAAAGGAACTGGTTGGAATAACGTGTTCCTTCCACGCGCTACGTCCAACCAGGGAAACTCCCCCCTGTCAGGTGTAAAGGAGCAACTTGGACACTCAGGCATGAAGGAAGCATGAGTTGAAGTCCGTTGCTCTCCCCATGTCCCCCATATATGGCGACTAGGTTGGCGGAGGGTGTGTAGAGCCCAGGATCACATTAGATAATTGACACAGGGGTGAAAAATGGGTTACAAAATCGTGGGATAAAAACTATATAAAAAAAAAAAGCTCTTATCTCCATATTTTAACTTTCTGTGTTTTTGCGTAAATGAACGCCCTGCTTGATCAGTGTCACACATCAAAAGTTTCGCGCCACGCTTCGAGCTTGTAGATCTGCTACTTTTTTAATTTGAATCCTAAAAAAGTAACAGTTTTTGGACATCATTTTATTTCCACCCGACAGACAATTATTATGCCAAGACTCAACACCTGCTTGAATGTATTTCCCCCCCATGATTGATCACATGGTTATGCATGCAGGCCCGCTCCCCCCCCGGGCAGGCCCGCTCCCTGGGCAGGCCCGCTCCCCCCCGGGCCCGCCATGCAGGCCCGCTCCCCCCCGGGCCCGCCATGCAGGCCCGCTCCCCCCCGGGCCCAGGCCCGCCATACAGGCCCCCCCCGGGCACGTCACACTGTTTTACGCAACGCACTGTTTTGCCAAGGTGTTGTTGAAGCGCCAATGGAAGCAATATAACATGATACACACAGCAGGGCATCTGATTCTGAAATGGGCTTTCTGCATGAATGCATTTAGCATCATGTTAAAGGAGCATTCAGTGATTTGGGTGATTTGGAAAAAAACCCGGTCCACCCGGTAACAAGATGTGCACATGCACACGCTCTACAGTGGGGGAAGTACAACAGACCAACAGCACGTGCACCAATGCCCGCCCCACACGATCATGATTGGAGGAAGGCCCCTCTCATCCCCAGGGAGGAACTCCTGTCCCCAAAAATAAGTGATATTTGAATTAAGTTACATCACTGAATATGCCTTTAACCAATTGACTGCTTTTGGTATTCCGTCATTTAAAATCCAACTGTTGTCTGCTTTTGACGGAATTATCCGTCAATTAATGTACTTTATCGATATGATATGAAAATCAACTTTTAACACTGACCCGGTTGCTAGGCAACACCTTCGTCACCCCCAGCACCAGGAGACGTGTGCGCGCATTCCATAGGGTCCCGTTAAAAGTAGGATCTTCTTTTGCTGTTATCTCTGAAACTATACGAGCGCTGTCCGTGGTCATCATCATCCATCCCATGTTCGGCACGGATTTGTGTTTTTCATCGCATCGCTCCCGACATATTAACGTTTCTGGCGAAAGATAAACATCGTGAGCTATTGCCAACACAAGCTGTTTATTACAATGGAGGTCTGCGAGCGAGGAAACATGTGAAAACATGGCAATCTGGCCCTATTCTGGCTGGCACCAGCTAACTACCCTCTATCGCCACCCGGTGGCAGTTAACTTAATTAACCCATTTTGGGCGGGAACCCCTTTTGGTGTTAGCATTATTGAAAAATAGCAGATCTACAAGCTCATAGTGCGCCACCGAGTGGCGCGCTACGAGCTTGTAGGTCTGCTATAGACTGACATAGAAACATAGCTTTTTCAGAAAACTGTCAGGATGTAGAAGACATTTTTAGAATCTGATCTCAGGTCAAAATGGGTTATTTAATAGTTTTAATTTACTCTGTGGTATTGCTACTTTTACTTTAACTTTACACCTTTTTTTTAAACTTACTTTACATTTTCTAATTGGTCTCGATTCCTCGCATAATGCTCAATGTAGGCACAAGGTCAGTAGCTGGGTTTAAATTCGTTAAAATCGTGCACTTGGTGACAAGTTTTTGATTTTTGGTATGGTGGTAGGTATGGTTATAAGGTTTTCAAAAACCATCGCAAACGAGTTGGGAGCGCCCCCTAGTGGTCCGTTTGCAATGAATCTAATATTAAATGGGTCAGTATATGGTTATAAATCAAAATAATTGATAAAAGAGATTTTCCAATGGATTCTATTAGTATTGGGTGTGCTAAATAACATACAAAAAAATTAGGAAAAAATAACTCCTGGAAAGGCATCATTTTCAAGATGGCGTCCACGATGGCTGCCGGGAGCTTAAAATGCCTATAAACTGGGATTTAATACATAAAAAATCATAACAATTATGCACTTGGTGACAAGTTCTTGATTTTTGGTATGGTGTTAGGGATGGGCATAAGGTTTTCAAAAACCATCGCAAACGAGTTGGGCTCGCCCCCTAGTGGTCCGTTTGCAATGAATCTAATATTAAATGGGCCAGTATATGGTTAAAAACCATAATAATGGATAAAAGAAAAAATTCAATGGATTCTATTAGTATTGGGTGTGCTAAATAACATACTAAAAATGTAGGAAAACATTCTGGAAAGGCATCATTTTCAAGATTGCGTCCACAATAGCTGCAAAATGCATATAAAGCTTGGATTTAATATGTAAAAAAAAAAAATAATAATTGATAAAATAGATTTTCCAATGGATTCTATTAGTATTGGGTATGCTAAATAACATATACACATTTTGGGTGAAAATAACTTCTGGAAAGGCATCATTTTCAAGATGGCGTCCACGGTGGCCTCAGTAAGCTTAAAATGCCTATATAAACTGGGATTGAATACATAAAAAATCATAACAATTATGCACTTGGTGACAAGTTTTAGATATTTGGCATGATGTTAGGTATGGGCATAATGTTTTCAAAAACCATCGCAAACAAGTTGGGCTCGCCCCCTAGTGGTCTGCAATGAATCCAATGCTGGCCTATTTAACATTGGATTCATTGCAAACAGACCACTAGGGGGTGAGTCCAACTCGTTTGCGATTTTGAAAACCTCATGCCCATACCTAACACCATACCAAAAATCAAAAACTTGTCACCAAGTGCACGATCTTGTTGCTTTTGGACGAATTCAGACCCAGCTACAGTCTCTCTGTGTCTGACTGGTGGTTGTTCAGAAACCTGCCAACCAATGATCATTGATAGGCATTCCAAGCTAATAGAAACTGCAGTCTATCTATTCCTGGAAAGTTATGCTGAGATAGAAGTCATTGCTCTTTCATTTCACAATTGAAGTCTTGTTTGAAATGACCAAACCACTGGTAGGCACGTTTCTGACGTGTCCACAGTCCTCTGAGACACAGACCCGGCAGACAGACAGACAGACAGACAGACAGACAGACAGACAGACAGACAGGCGGTACCATCTTATAATGAGCATTAGTGAAGACCAGTTAAATGAAGTTGAACATTTGCATCTTTGAACCCATTTAGGCCTGACGTCGAATGTGCCACATTTTTACGATTTTTCAAAAATAGCAGACCTACAAGCTCGTAGCGCGCCACTCGGTGGCGCGCTACGAGCTTGTAGGTCTGCTATTTTTCAATAGCTAAAGTATAACATAACGCTTAGTTAAAACACCAAAAGGGGTTCCCGTCCAGAATGGGTTATGTCAAGGAATTGATACTCCTTCTTGAGCTTCTAGATCTGCTATTTTCTGCGTGCAACTATACAGTGTGGATAAAGTATTGCATTAGCTTGTTCTTTGGCACCAGGGGGGCTTTCTGGCTGGTGCAAAGTTCAGCCGGGTGAACAAACAAAGCTCAGGGGTGTTGTGGTCCTGGGAGCCTCCAGGCAGGCGATGAACCGACCGAACACATGAGTCAATCTGCCTGCATGGAGCCAGGCAGCCGATGAACCGACCGAACACATGAGTCAATCTGCCTGCATGGAGCCAGGCAGCCGATGAACCGACCGAACACATGAGTCAATCTGCCTGCATGGAGCCAGGCAGGCGATGAACCGACCGAACACATGAGTCAATCTGCCTGCATGGAGCCAGGCAGGCGATGAACCGACCGAACACATGAGTCAATCTGCCTGCATGGAGCCAGGCAGGCGATGAACCGACCCAACACATGAGTCAATCTGCCTGCATGGAGCCAGGCAGGCGATGAACCGACCGAACACATGAGTCAATCTGCCTGCATGGAGCCAGGCAGGCGATGAACCGACCGAACACATGAGTCAATCTGCCTGCATGGAGCCAGGCAGGCGATGAACCGACCGAACACATGAGTCAATCTGCCTGCATGGAGCCAGGCAGGCGATGAACCGACCGAACACATGAGTCAATCTGCCTGCATGGAGCCAGGCAGCCGATGAACCGACCGAACACATGAGTCAATCTGCCTGCATGGAGCCAGGCAGGCGATGAACCGACCGAACACATGAGTCAATCTGCCTGCATGGAGCCAGGCAGGCGATGAACCGACCGAACACATGAGTCAATCTGCCTGCATGGAGCCAGGCAGGCGATGAACCGACCGAACACATGAGTCAATCTGCCTGCATGGAGCCAGGCAGGCGATGAACCGACCGAACACATGAGTCAATCTGCCTGCATGGAGCTAGGCAGGCGATGAACCGACCGAACACATGAGTCAATCTGCCTGCATGGAGCCAGGCAGGCGATGAACCGACCGAACACATGAGTCAATCTGCCTGCATGGAGCCAGGCAGGCGATGAACCGACCGAACACATGAGTCAATCTGCCTGCATGGAGCCAGGCAGGCGATGAACCGACCGAACACATGAGTCAATCTGCCTGCATGGAGCCAGGCAGGCGATGAACCGACCGAACACATGAGTCAATCTGCCTGCATGGAGCCAGGCAGGCGATGAACCGACCGAACACATGAGTCAATCTGCCTGCATGGAGCCAGGCAGCCGATGAACCGACCGAACACATGAGTCAATCTGCCTGCAGTGCATGGCCTCTGTGTGCTGTTGGCCACGTTTGAAATGGACAATGGTGGAAGAAATATTTTGATATTGTAACCCCCACCTGTACCCCACTCTGCGTATTACGGTGGACGCTTTGTTCTAGGTCCGTTAAAGCTGTTATGTTCGATGTACAATGACCACAGTGACACATCAGACGACACAGTAACTTTTGTTGAGTAACCTCTTGGCACTCTTTTAGTATTTTAGCAGCTGTATAGTGCACATGAAATACATACAAACAATGGTACATTAGCCGGCAAACAATAACCCCCAAAATAAAAATAGAAAATGAAATGTCTTAAGTGAAGTCGTCACTTTTTAGAGCTCTGTACTCTGTCAGTATTGGGTCCAAAGTCAAGTCAAGTGTTTGTAATAATCACTCGATTAGTCAGTGAATAGTTCGTTGGAATCAGACTGATCTAGTCTGACTCTGATCCAGAGTTTCACACAGACCGGGTCTATGTGATCAATTCAGTTCGTTGGAGTGCACTCTTAATCACGCGTTCGAATTCAGCACCAGTCGGGTGACTGGCACAATCCTACCATCAACAGACCGTCCGTCTGCTGTCTGAGAACGTGGTTGATGCAGATCTGGTCCTGGAATCATCAAACTGGGTAGCTCGCCATCAACTGGATCTCCAGGGTTACTGGGTCTCCAGGGTTCTGGTTACCAGGAATACTGGTCTCCAGGGATCTTCAACCTCATCAAAAAACCTGACCTGTATTTGAAACAGGTCTTTTAGTTCTATAATCTAACTCTATATGAATTAAATCTCTCTATTGTGTTCTCATCATGTTCTTTTCTTGTTGTACAACCTTTTTAATCTCAATCAACTGAGTATTGCGGAATGCAAATACTCTATGAACTCAGTTTTTAACTCTAAACCCAAATACCATATGAAATGAACTTTTAGAATTATATCTTCACATATGCTTGGCATATTTTTAACCAATAACTGGTTGAATACAAAATAAAAGTATTAAACTGCTTCAGTTTAACCATTATATCAACATACAAAAATATCAAATACCTCTTATTAAATCATGAACTCAAAATTACATTTTGGTGCAAAATAAAATACATCATAATGCTTTTCTGTCATAATACATCACCCAAAGGCACTAATTAACTCTCAATGTGTTTAACACATACTGACAATGTTGATAGAATACCTCTTGTAATTTACTATTTATGACCACAAAATGTGGAATGCACCTTTAAAATGCATTTGCACCATAATGAGTAATTGTAACATTTCCCATCTGAAAGTGCATCTTAAAACTCAAATCCCGTTTTTGTGCAGTTAGTACAATAACAGTAAAATAATATATTTCCCACAACACTAGTAAGTTACAGCAACAACATTTCAACAGTCACATATGTCTCACCGAATCACATCCAATGTTCCAGTACTGAGCGACGTCAGGACTCAACTCTCACAACAGGGGTTTGCCTGTATAAACAGGGTGCTAGCTGTTAGCATCATGTATGAAAGACGTTAGCATTAGCTAGTTAGCAAAACATGTCATTGAGTTGATTTGTTTATCTCACCGAGTGGGTTAACGTTTGGTTCACACACCAAACGGCTGCAGGATTCTCCCCTGGCAAGACTAACATACAGCACCACACTGTAGCCACAGCTGGTGTATCTGTTCTGTTAGTTATATACTTTTTTATGAACTTAGTCTCTCTCAGCTTTTCACTGCTGCTGCTGAACACCATAGAGTATATATATAATAGAGACTGAACTAGCGCGAAGCTCCGCCCCCCAGCTATTCATGTCAGTGGAAGTTGCTCAGTGGCGTTTTGAAGCACCCGGAAGACTGCCGGAAGTCCCTCCCAGGACCTCAACTTTGAGGTCCTGAGTGACGTAGGGCAACCGAGCGCTCAACGTTAAAGCCCAGCTGCACGGGGTTTCCCGGTCATGAATCCACGGGTCCGCCTGTAGTCCCTCGTCCTACCACTAGGACCTAGAGCTTCAACGTTGGAAAGCCTGCCTGCCCCCTTGCTGAACACTCGCGCCAACGTGAAAGAGGAAGTGTAGACGTGGTGACGTCACTTTCAGCTACGCTGTTGGGATCCTTTCAAGTGTGTGCTTGTAAAAAGCAGTGCTGCCCTCTAGTGTTGCTTTCAAGTATACCTCATGAACAACTAAACCATTGTGTATTCACCCGCTTCGAATGGGATCAGTGTATTGAAACGGGGAAAATCAGGTGCAATCAGGTATTAGTAGTTTGAGGTAGGTTCTTTTGTACATGTTTTTAAATAAAACAATACCTTATAATGAATTTCAATACAAATAAAATAATGTCCTGGTTAACCTTGTTAACTCTTTTAGCTTGTAAGCTGGGTTTTCCACCTGGGTTACAATATGTTTTATTTTTTTACTTTTTTTTTACCCATTTAGGCCTGACGTCGAAATTTAAAAAATGTCTTTTCCGGAAAAAAACATGTTTCTATGTCAGTTGTTCTCAAACATATTCATGTCAAGGAACCCCAAATATATATATGACATTGGCCCGCTGACCCCCCCCCCGCCCCCCCCCCCCCCCCCCCCATCTGAAAATATGTAGTTCCAGGGACCCTCCCAGTACCAAAGATTTGAGTTAAAAACTCGCTCTGAGTATATTCAAAGATTTCAGGCACATTGTCACGATTTTTCAAAAATAACAGACCTACAAGCTCGTAGCACGCCACTCGGTGGCCCGCTATGAGCTTGTAGATCTGCTATTTTTCAATAGCGAAATTATAACATTATAACACCAAAAGGGGTTCCCGCCCAAAATGGGTTAAGTAAAAGTAGCAATACCACAATGTAAAACTATTTACGAAACTAAAAGTTTAGTCAAACACCTATATTGACATGTTTTTAGTTGAGTAAAAGTACAATAGTATTGGCATCAAAATACAGGAGAAAAGTACACTTTTTCATAAAAAAAAAAGAGAGATTCTTTATTGTTGTGTCATGCACCCAAGGCGCCCAGCCCACATGGACTTATAGGACACACCATACAAATCATTGCGTCAGTATTGCATTGTGTACAAGAAACAGTTTTTTTTTTACACAAACAAAACATTCTGCCTTTTTTCCCACGCTTTGCATACAAAGTCTGCTAAAGCAAAAAATACCTTTCCTAAAACAAAATTCCAACTTTTCGTAGTCCTCTAACCAGAAAAAGTTAACACAGATAGTTGTCATTTTACAAAATAATACATGTCTTAGTTCTTCATATAATGGGCAGTAAAACAAAAAATGAATTTCATTTTCAATTCCTTTCAAATCACACAGTAAACATACTCTGTCCTCCTCAGGAGTACCAATGAATCTACCCGTTTCTATAAGCTCACAATGTAATGCATTGCGACACATTGTCAGAGTCAGTATGGCCTGGCCTCTGTGTGCAGTTGGCCAAGTTTGAAATGGAAAGCGATCGCTTTCCCTGAATTCCCTCCCTCCCTCCGTCCGTCCGCCCGTCTGTCCGTCTGTCCTTGGAGGAGCAGGGGATCTCTGACACGCTTCCCTCCCTCCCTCCCTCCCTCCCTCCGTCCGCCTGTCTGTCCGTCTGTCCTTGGAGGAGCAGGGGATCTCTGACACGCTTCCCTCCCTCCCTCCTTCCCTCCCTCCGTCCGTCCGCCCGTCTGTCCGTCTGTCCTTGGAGGAGCAGGGGATCTCTGACACGCTTCTCGGACGCTCTTCCAGGAAAAGTAGTTGAATAACAGAGACTGAGGGGAAGTGGCCGTTTTGCTGCCTTTCCCGCCTGGATTTGATCACACGCCAAATGATTAAAGCCTCGGGAGGAAGCCAGGGACGGCCTTCGGTGCCTCTATTTAAGTCTTTAGTCAAAATACAAACATATATATTGGCATCAAAATATACTTAAAAGCTAAAGGAAAAGTACTAATTATCAGAATCATATATTGTATCATGTTATTGCGAACGCAGTGAGCATTTACTATGAGACCCAGCAGATCATGTCTGTCTGTGTGTCTGTCACGCTGTAACACCACCCGCCCGCCACCAGAGGGCGCAGCTGTATCACACACAAAAACACACACACACACACACACACACATGCACGCACGCACACACACACACACACACACACACACACACACACACACAAACAACTTAACTTAATAAAAAAAAACTTTAAAAAAAAACTTAAAAAGAAAACTTTAAAAAAAAAACTTAAAAAGAAAAAACTTAAAAAGAAAAAGGAACTTAAAAAAACTTAACTTAAAAAAAAACTTAAACTTTAAAAAAAAGAACAAACAAACCCTTAAAGTACGTAATTTATTCTAATTGTTGTTATTGCAATTTACGAGCTGCGTTCGCTTCCCGCGTTCGCGCATCTTACTTGTTGTACTATTATTGATTGATTGATTATCCACTTAAGCCGTATTTTACTGTATAATAATACTTCTACAAACACAGTGATCTGCAGAGTAACTAATAACTCAAGTTGTCAAATAATGTATTGGAGTAAAAAGTACAATATTTTGCTGTTGAGATGTAATGGTAGCCTGACATTCACCACCATGAATTTGTACTTAAGCACAGTACTTATATTTATAAATATTCTTAGTAAATATACGTTACACTTCTTTGGGTCGTGAGCTAAATAAACTGGACATGACACAGAATTGTTGTTCTATTTTTTGGTAAACTCAACTACAGCCTATGGCAGAGAGAGAGAGAGCAATATTTTACAGAGAATTGTTTTTTCCTTTTCTTCCTTTTTCTTTTTACAGAAGCACTAAGCCTCGATTTCTCTTTGAGAGAGAGAGAGACAGAGAGGGAGAAAGGTAGAGAGGGGGAGAGAGAGAGATGGGGGGGAGAGGAAGAGAGGGGGAGAAAGAGGGGGAGAGGGAGAAAGGGAGAGAGAGAGAGATGGGGGGGGGGGGGGGAGAGAGAGAGAGAGAGAGAGAGAGAGAGAGAGAGAGAGAGAGAGAGAGAGAGAGAGAGAGAGAGAGAGAGAGAGAGAGAGAGAGAGAGAGAGAGAGAGAGAGATCCGAGCAGTTCCTCTCTTGGCAACAGAAGCTTTTAAGAGGCTCATCATCAGGGAGCGCAGCGCCTGGAAACAGACCCCAAAGCATTTGTTAGTAGCCTCTACTCTCTGGCTGTGCAGCTGGTGTTGGCGTGTGTGTGTGTGTGTGTGCGCGTGTGCGTGTACCACACTGTACAATCCTGAGTGTTAATTTAATTCTGATAGTGGACCCTTACGGGTCCATTTGGTTCCATGTGTAGTGTGTACACTCTCAGAGTTAAAGGAGCACTTCACCCATTTTCAACTTAAAGAGCAAATAACATGCATTTTTAAACTGCTTTTAATATTTAATATATTGTTTATGTCCCTCAAAGTTATTTCTAATGGTTTGAGCCTCAATCACCACTCTGATATAACCAGTCATTTCTTTCTGGACTTTGAAAGCAGTTTTAGCTGCAGTACCACTATGTCCTGAGGTGGTGGGGGTGCTGATATGCAGATTATTTAATATTTGAGTCATTATAATACTGATGCTAGATAAAACCAGGCTTGTTTCCATTCCATGCCAGCTTGGAAAATCAACAATGGTGGACATTGTAAACAAAGTGGAAATGCAAATTTGGAACTGAAGACTGAAGAAGAGGAGGAATTATACAAAGTAGGATTGTTCAAAATTGGTTATTTGTTGCGATAGAAAACACATACAGTATGGGAGGCCCAAAAACACAAAAGTTGAATTTTATGTTATAGGTCCTTTAATGTCTTCATATAATTCGTCCCCGCACTAGGCTCATTATAAGATGCCGGAATTTCTGGCTATACTCACAATGCGTCTCATTGGTGGGCTGTGAACGGGTCAGAAACCTGCCTACCAATGATCTCATCGATGGGGATTCCAAGCTAATTACCACAGAAACAACAGCCTCTCTCTTCCAGGAAAGTTAGCACGCTGAAATAGAAGCCATTGTTCTTGCACTAATAAAAACTAAACAAAAATCTCGTTTGAAATGATCAAACCTGCATGCACGTTGTCACTGGTAGGCGGGTTTCTGAACTCTCCACATCCCTCCTCTGAGACACAGAGTGAGTGGACAAAAATGGTACCATATTATACTGAGCATTAATGAGGAGGCTGAGGACCAATGTATAAATAGGTGAAGTGGTCCTTTAAGGGTTTCTGTGTGTGTGTGTGTGTGTGTGTGTTTGTGTGTGTGTGTGTGTGTGTGTGTGTGTGTGTGTGTGTGTGTGTGTGTGTGTGTGTGTGTGTGTGTGTGTGTGTGTGTGTGTGTGTGTGTGTGTGTGTGTGTGTGTGTGGATAGGTGTCATACATCAGACACGAGGGGGGGGGGGACTGTCTAGCCACATAGGGCCTGTCACATTCACGCAGGCAGACAGACACCGACACCCACTCACACACGCATGCACACATTGTGGGTCAATTGGCAGAAATAGCCTTTTGGCCTGCTATAAGGAGAGGGGGGGGGGGGGGGGGGCATTTTGAAGTAAGGTGGGGGGGGTGGGGGGGGTGGGGGGGGGGGGGAGGAGGAACGCAGGAAGTGAAGGTCAGAGCAGAGGAAGTTGATGAACTTCAAAAGGCGAAACACAAGAGCCCATGCAGGCCAGGTCCTCCTACACCAGGGGTTCCCAAAGTGGGGTCCGGGGACCCCCAGGGGTACCTGAGGGAGTTCCAGGGGGGACCCAGCTAAATGATAGTTTGGAACCAAATGGACCATTATGGGTCTGTAACTCAGAGAGTGTACAAATGGAACCAAATGGACCCTAACGGGTCCATTTGGTTCCATTTGTATACTCTCAGAGTTAAATTAGCATTGATTTTACAATATAAATTGGGGGTCCCAGAGATAGAAATGCTATTAAATGGGGGTCCGTAGACTAATGCATGTCAAACTGGGGGTCCTTGAAATGAAACGGGTTGAAAATCACTGCTAGAGACATACAAATCTTCTTTTATTGGGGTCCCTGGCATAGCTTTTCAAATGGGGGTCTGCGGGATAATTAGTGTCAATTCGGGGGTCCTTGACATGAAAACGTTTGGGAACCACTGTCCTACACTCTGACCACATGCATCTCATACTCCTCTCCCTCCACACGCGCTCCTATCGGTGTTTACTTTGTTATTGTCAAACGCACACGCACACACACACACGCACACACACACACGCACACACACACACACACACACGCACACACACACACACACACACACACGCACACACACACACACACACGCACACACACGCACGCACACACACACACACACACACACACACACACACACACACACACACACACACACACACACACACACACACACACACACACACGCAGGCTCACAAACACACAAACACACACAACAGCCAATGGCCTGTATTGGAGGCCAATGGCCATCATACGATCCCTAAAATAGCATAAGCACACAACGGTTTGCATGCGCGTGGCTCGTTGTTAGCTCGTACATCGGCTATTTTTGGACCGCGAAATTGCTCTCGTCAACACTCTCCTTTCAGCTTGGCGACACGTCATGTCCGCCGGGCTGATGCGGTCATTAGACGGAGAATATAATTATCCCTTAGCGTGCCTTATCGGAGCAGAGGAGAGGATAATTAGCCAGTCATTAGCCAGCCGGGCTCTCTTCTTACCGGGGCCATTATGAGGGGGACAGTCAGTCTCACTGTTCAGGCCCTAATGGACGCAGGGGGACTCGCTCTTATCTCCCTCTCCCTGCCTTCCCCTCCTCTGCTTATCTCCCCCGCTCCCTTCTTTCCTGGCCCGGGAGGGTTGAGGGGGAGGGAGGAGGAGGGAGGAGGTATTTGGGTCGCTGTCAGATGTGTTTTCTATAGACGGAGCCAAAAGTTGCTCTGGTGGATGGCTCACTCAGACGGCTTTTGAAGACTGTGGGACAGACACACAGACAGAAACAGACAGACAGACAGACAGACAGACAGAGGGAGAGAGAGGCACAGACAGACAGACAGACAGACAGACAGACAGAGGAGACACAGACACAGACAGACAGACAGACAGACAGACAGACAGAGCAGACACAGACACAGGCAGAGGGAGATAGAGGCAGAGAGACACGGACAGACAGAGAGACAGACAGACAGACAGACAGACAGAGGAGACACAGACACAGGCAGAGGGAGATAGAGGCAGAGAGACACAGACAGACAGATAGCCAGACAGACAGACAGATAGCCAGACAGACAGACAGATAGCCAGACAGAGGGAGAGACAGACAGACAGACAGACAGAGAGACAGAGAGACAGAGGAGACACAGACACAGGCAGAGGGAGATAGAGGCAGAGAGACACGGACGGACGGAGAGAGAGAGAAAACTTATAGAAAAGATAAAGTTTCTCCAGTCATCTCTCATGCTCTTTTATACACCAAAGAAAGACCCTGCGGAGAAAGAGAAGGCGAATACTGTACAAAACTTTTTTTTCCTCTGTTTTGCAGAAATGATCACCTAGGAGAGTAGATAGATTTATTTATCTCTCCCTCTAGCTGCTGTATTATTCCATAACGCCAGGATGGCAGCGAGCCACTCACTTAGACACAGTAGCTCTGCCGCTGGGAGATCTTTCAAAAATAGCAGACCTGCGGAAGTGCCGTTCTCAAACCCAAGACGCTAAAAAACAGTAAAAATGACGGAGGCGTGGCGTCTAAAGCAGACCTGAGCCACAGGAGGCACTAGAGCCGCTAGGCGAGCGTGTCAGTGTAACGTGGAACGTTGCAATGTTGGCTTCAGACGGCCTAACTCATCCTAAGTGGGCGTGGCTACTCCCCACAGTGGGCGGCGGTGGTTCAGCGGTAGAGTGGTACAGTGGCTGGATGGTAACCACAAGGTTGCCAGTTCGAACCCGGGCTCCCCCAGAGTTAGTGTCGAAGTGTCCTTGAGCAAGACACTGATGTGCTCCTGATGTGCTGATTGGTGCCTTGCATGGTCTATATATATATATCTATATAAATGCACCATTTACCATTTACCATCCCAACACGTCAACCGTTTGCCATTTGGTCAAATCTGATCGAAGCCGCCACCCGTTTGCCGACTTGGGAGTGAGAAGGGCTGAAAATAATTGTTTTATTTTATTATTATTATTCTTTAATAACCCATTAGACCGGGGGCCGGTCGAAATGTGTTCTAAACAGTTTTCTGAAAAACATACGTTGCTATATATTTGTATTCATGCTGTGGACTGTTTGTTTTGGATGTGACTGTTTTAGTTATACTCTTATACCTGTTGTTTTGTTTGTCTAAAACCACAGGACCACAATGGAAATGAGTCAACTTTGTGTTTTATCACTTTCTATGAGAAGCATGCAACAAGCATGTGTTTTTTCTTTCAAACATAACAAATCAAATATAAATCAAATCAAGTATATTCCATTTAGTTTAGTAAGTCTTTGAGACTGAGGGAGAGAGAGAGAGTAGGAGACACAAGAAGATGGTTCTGGGGAGAACTAGAATTTTAATCACTCCTGTTTGTTTGTTTGCTGGTTTGTTTGCTAGAACTTGAACAGATGGTGGACTTTCATGGATCTGGATGGGAATGATCAGTAGGCTGATCTGAAGAGATGGACAATTATTTCGGTCGCCTCAATCCAGTGTAGAAGCAATCAAGTACATAGGAACACAGTAATAATGAATAATGATACTGTGTGTGTGTGTGTGTGTGTGTGTGTGTGTGTGTGTGTGTGTGTGTGTGTGTGTGTGTGTGTGTGTGTGTGTGTGTGTGTGTGTGTGTGTGTGTGTGTGTGTGTGTGTGTGTGTGTGTGTGTGTGTGTGTGTGTGTGTGTGTGACAACGTATAAATACAACTATAGGCTTATAGAGAGAATTACCACACTGAAAATCCTGAGTGTTAATTTAACTCTGATAGTGGACCCTTACGGGTCCATTTGGTTCCATGTGTATGCATTACACGCACACGCACGTTCAGGGACACAGATCAATGAGTAGAAATGAATACCGTAGTAGATACAAAGTGATTGTTTCAGCCTGTCCTTGAGTCAGAAACGTTTAACCCGTTTAGAGGTGAGGCAGATTCTACAAAAGCCTTGTGCAGTAAATACAAAAAAAACTGATAAGTGGCTCAGGGGTAGAGCAGCCGCTTAGGAACCGGAAGGTTCCCAGTTCGATCCCGGGCTCCGCCTGAGTTAGTGTCGAAGTGTCCTTGAGCAAGACCCCTAATTGCTCCTGATGTGCAGGTTGGTCCCTTGCATGGTTTCCTCTCTCCATCGGTGTGTGTGTGAATGGGTGAATGTAATGCACAATCTATGTAAAGCCTTGGATGAAGGCGCTATATAAATGCACCATTTACTATTCATAATGGTTATTATAATGCATTATAGAATTATATGAGAATTGAAATGCACTATAAGCATCATGGAAAAGACAGTTATGAAGTATTTTTGTTAAGCATTATGAATATGTATGAGTGCTTACAAGTATAATTATTGTGTTCTAAACAGACTAATATTAATTAGTATGTTTATAATGCATTATAGAAATTGGCTTCATAGAAAGCATTACCAGAAACTTCCCTTTGCTGAACGAGAGAGAGAGAGAGAGAGAGAGAGAGAGAGAGAGAGAGAGAGAGAGAGAGAGAGAGAGAGAGAGAGAGAGAGAGAGAGAGAGAGAGAGAGAGAGAGAGAGAGAGAGAGAGAGAGAGAGAGAGAGAGAGAGAGAGAGAGAGAGAGTTCTCAATCTCTGCCCGAACCCGGCCCGACATTTTCGGGTAGGGCCGGGCCCAAAATGCACGATAATTAGTCGGGCCGGCCGAGCCTCGGGCTCTGTGATTTTCCGTGATTATTATTATTTTTTTTTATATAATTTTATTATAACAAAAATAACAATTCTGTTGTTTGTGTAATGTATTTATTTAATATGAAGAGGGCTGAGCTGGTGAATGTTGGCGATTAACTTTTACAGTTTAGGCTATTATACTATATGTGACTGAAGGAGGAGGAGGCGATGATCAGCAGCAGGCAGCAGCGCACCAAAGTGACAGAATAGAACGGTGGTTGTTGAACTTGCTACCACTGGCTGGCCTCTGGTTTGCCAACCAAATGAGCTGCTTACTGCTCAGCATCAACTATATAACTTAAGTCAACTTGCCATATGCTTAAATGTTTTATAAG
Source organism: Electrona antarctica (assembly GCF_951216825.1). Classification (NCBI taxonomy): domain Eukaryota; kingdom Metazoa; phylum Chordata; class Actinopteri; order Myctophiformes; family Myctophidae; genus Electrona; species Electrona antarctica. The sequence goes on along the minus strand of NC_136807.1, from coordinate 5,742,197 downwards.
ACCATCGATTTATCCGTAATAGCTCGTTTTGGAAACGTCGGGGCTTAACGAGACACTGCTGTCTCGTTGAACCCAGCTGGGTGAATAAGCTAAATTAGGCTACCTAATCAACGGTAAATGCTCCATATAACTATGAAAGCGCCTGCACGTAATATAGTTACATGATGACCAAGCAATGTTACAGTCACACTGTAGGCTACAGCTATTTGGTTTACAAATCGTATCGCAGCACGCTGTAGCCTACAGCTATTTAAATTCCCCATCGTAGCGCAGCGCGCCTCGTTGTGTGCCCACTGCCCAAAATAAAAGATCTGCAAGCTGTCGACAGACTCGACACGCCATCGAGCGGCATGTTGATGGTTTGTATGTCTGTTCTTTTGGTTAGGCAACGCACATTACGCGTGGTATGTGGGTTTGAGAGGCAATGATTAATGTAAACTATACAGTAACCTAGTAGATTATAGCCAAGTTGACTTGAATTGTCATAATATTGCCAGTAGCCTATTGGACATAATTAACTGCGTCACTTCAGAGGATCGCTGCTACTTTGATTCAGAAGATGTTTACTCACCCCTGGAAATTGCTGGAAACCATTAGAATGTTGAAAATGGAACATTATCAGCCAATTAACGTGAGTTACATAAATCCTTTATTTCGGCGACTAGACTATTAGTGCGTTCTCTGACACGGTCGTCTCAATAATCCACGGCGCGCGCCGCGGCCATATAGTGGCATTTTCTTTTCTCCTTTTTTTCTCTTTTATTTCACTCGGGCTTTTTCGGGTTTTCGGGCCTGACATTATGGTAATTGTTAGGGTAGGGCCGGGCCTCGGGCCGACCCAGTTAGGGTAGGGTAGGGCCGGGCCTTAATTTTCAGGCCCGATGAGAACTCTAGAGAGAGAGAGAGAGAGAGAGAGAGAGAGATCTTTACAGAAAGGGACGGAGGGAATGGATAGAAGGAGAGGAAAAGGAAATGGCAATTTCATGCCGGACAGGGAGAGTGAAAAGGGATGGAGGTAAATAGGATTTGTGTCACTTGATACGACCATTAGATGATAATCAGTTTAGGGAGAGGGAGAGAGAGAGACACAGAGACAGACAGACGTGTGTGGACTAACATGCGTCTTCCACAGATGTGAGTGCGCACGTGCATCCACATGTTTTGCATTTGTAACGCACAGATTCAAAGCTTCCGTTCCACTGAAGTCACTTCAATATGGAAAATGACGTGATGATGCAAATGTTTCTTTATCTGTCCAGCTAGCAGATCCTCGGCCGCAAACGCCATAAACCTGCTCTCTACATACAAACATCATTGCGGTTGGAACCTTGTGTAAATAAACCTGTATTCCAATGGCCCCTATATTCTGATTATTTACTTACAGCTTAAGCTTAAGTTATTATTGGCACAATGTGTATAAAATACTTTTTTTATTTTTGCTACTTTCGTGTGACACTCAAAGTAGGGAATTACTGTAATTTGACACAAAAACTAAAAGTTGAATTATGGAGATAATCGTTTCTGAAGGATATTTCCACAAAAGATACATCAACACTCAACTCAACTCTAACCCCCCCTCTCTCTCTCTCTCTCTCTCTCCTCTCTCTCTCTCTCTCTCTGTCGGTGTGGGGCTTGGATAAACAGCTCTAAAATAGATAAACCATATTTAATCTGTCCTTGTCCTTTGTTCACGTTCCTGAAAGACCCTGCGGTTTTCTTTTTGTCTCCATACTGATGTCAGCAGAGCAAACAGAATGTCACACAGCGGATTGTGCTGTAGGACACTGGTTCTCAACATGGGGCATGGGGACCCCGAGAGGTACTTGAGGGGTTTCCATTGGTCCCCCCGCCCCAACTAAATGATTGAAAGTTAGAAACCAAATGGACCCTTACGGGTCTGTAACTCCGAGAGAGTACAAGGAACCAAATGGACCCTTACGGGTCTGTAACTCCGAGAGAGTACAAGGAACCAATTGTATGAGTGTACAAATGGAACCTTACAGGTGCATGAATACTTTAATACCCATAAGAATATGCATAATGTATGTCTGGAGTCGTTGTTAAACTTAAAGGGTACCAAATGTATAATAATGCTTGATTTATACTGCATCGTACGATCGCGTCACGTCCTGAAAACACAGCCGATCTACAAGCTCACAACGTGCCTAGAATGTCTATTTTCGGGACATAAACCAGTGTACAATATATATTTCTGTTCTTTCAAGACTTTTTTGTGGCCTTTATTCATAGTTTATACTAGTAGAGATTGACAGGAAACGGGGAGTGAGACGGGGAAAGACATGCGGCAAAGATTGGCCAGGAACGGGACTGGAACGCGCACTACGCTGCCAGACTATACTTACAGTATGATCCTAGGTACCCGGACTGCCAGACTACAGTATGATCCTAGGTGCCCGGACTGCCAGACTACAGTATGATCCTAGGTGCCCGGACTGCCAGACTATACTTACAGTATGATCCTAGGTGCCCGGACTGCCAGACTACAGTATGATCCTAGGTGCCCGGACTGCCAGACTATACTTACAGTATGATCCTAGGTGCCCGGACTGCCAGACTATACTTACAGTATGATCCTAGGTGCCCGGACTGCCAGACTATACTTACAGTATGATCCTAGGTGCCCGGACTGCCAGACTACAGTATGATCCTAGGTGCCCGGACTGCCAGACTACAGTATGATCCTAGGTGCCCGGACTGCCAGACTATACTTACAGTATGATCCTAGGTGCCCGGACTGCCAGACTATACTTACAGTATGATCCTAGGTGCCCGGACGGCCAGACTATACTTACAGTATGATCCTAGGTACCCGGACTGCCAGACTATATACTTACAGTATGATCCTAGGTGCCCGGACGGCCAGACTATACTTACAGTATGATCCTAGGTGCCCGGACGGCCAGACTATACTTACAGTATGATCCTAGGTGCCCGGACGGCCAGACTATACTTACAGTATGATCCTAGGTGCCCGGACGGCCAGACTATACTTACAGTATGATCCTAGGTGCCCGGACTGCCAGACTATGGTAAATGGTAAATGGTGCATTTATATAGCGCCTTAAGGTGCTTTACATAGATTGTGCATTACATTCACCCATTCATACACACATTCATACACCGACGGCAGCGGAAACCATGCAAGGTACCAACCAGCACATCAGGAGACAATTTGGGGTTCAGTGTCTTGCTCAAGGACACTTCGACATGTAGACAGGAGGAGCCGGGATTCGAACCGCCGACCCATGGATCATTGGACAACCTGCTCTATCTCCTGAGCCACAGCCGCCCGATCATACTTACAGTATGATCCTAGGTGCCCGGACGGCCAGACTATACTTACAGTATGATCCTAGGTACCCGGACTGCCAGACTATATACTTACAGTATGATCCTAGGTGCCCGGACTGCCATACTATACTTACAGTATGATCCTAGGTGCCCGGACTGCCAGACTATACTTACAGTATGATCCTAGGTGCCCGGACTGCCAGACTATACTTACAGTATGATCCTAGGTGCCCGGACTGCTAGGCCAGCGGTCCAGGCCGATAACATTTTTGAGAGGCGCTAGCCCCTCCTATGTCCATGCTTTGAGGGTTTGGGCACACACAAACATTGTGTTAACACAAACATTGAACGCCATTGACAATGAATGGCCAGCTTTGAGTGTTTGTGCAAACACAAACATTGCGTAAACGCAAACACTGAAGACGAAAGTGATGTATGATGATAAGAGCGCCCCTCACTTAGTCACTTCACGCAGGTGTGATTCTTTTTTTTAACAGACTAAAACAAGAGAAAAAGTCAGCTGGTTCTTTGCCCTCTCTTCATAACCGAATTAATTTCCCCCCGCATGCAGGAGGGGCGATGAGGTCACCCACATTAAGATCCAGAACTCGGGGGATTACTACGACCTGTACGGAGGGGAGAAGTTCGCCACGCTGGCGGAGCTGGTCCAGTACTACACGGAGCAGCACGACCTGCTGCGCGAGAGGAACGGACACGTCATCCAACTCAAATACCCGCTCAACTGCAAGGACCCCACCTCTGAGAGGTACACACACACACACACACACACACACACACACACCCTTTGAGAACCAATGATCATACAGTATGTGGGGACGCTAAAAGCATTCTTTCATTAAAATGCACTTTTGTTTTACCATTTCTGACATTATTAACCCTGAACACAAGGCCAGTCCTAATATAACCCCCCCGACCCTAAACCTAAACTAAAATAGGGATGTCACGTTGAACACGGTCTGTGTGTGTGTGTGTGTGTGTAAATGGTGCATTTATATAGCGCCTTTATCCAAGGCGCTTTACAGAGATTGTGCATTACATTCACCCATTCACGCACACATTCATACACCGATGGCGGCGGAAACCATGCAAGGCACCAACTAGCACATCAGGAGCAATTAGGGGTTCAGTGTCTTGCTCAAGGACACTTCGACAGTAACTCTGGGGGAGCCCGGGTTCGAACTGGCGACCTTGCGGTTACCATCCGGAAACTCTACCCCTGAGCCACCGCCGCCCACACCTGTGTGTGTGTGTGTGTGTGTGTGTGTGTGTGTGTGTGTGTTTTATAAATATTGAACCAATGATAAGTTTTAACAAGAGCCTGTGAATATATTCATGCACTGTAGACGTAGACAGGGACGCACGTTCAAACGAACGCAGCGGGTGGTGTTTGTTGTGTTGTGTTTGAAGTCAGTGGGCTCAGAGACATCCTTTCACAGAGAACGGTAACAACGGTCATACACACACAGGCACACGTGTGACACTTTTTCAGGGGTTAAATATTATAATAAATAATATAACCTCAAGAACAAAACCCACATGGGCACATGTATTAAAACATGCACCCATTCATGTACAAACAACACCAAATAATATCCAGTACAACACAATTATAATATTCACTTTCAGTAATGATCAATATGTTCCACAGTAAACCACACCGAGTCCTTATTTAAATGAAAAAGATACCTCACAAGGTTTATTTGTAAAGTTCAGTTCAGGTGAAAACAACTTAAATGGTTCAGTTCAGCAAATGCAAAATAAATCAACTGTTTAATAAACAGGCCCCTCCCAAATAATAAATAAATAAACAAAATAGACGTCAAAATAAACCCAAACGCTCAGATCCTCCTCTTCAAAAGACCGTTGTTTTAGCTCTAGGCTACTTCACTCGACCACTCCACGGAAGCCAAACAGTGAGTCTCTCCCCGTTACCTCAGTACCATGGAGCGACAGATCCTCCGGATTTAAATGGCCGGGTCCGCCGTTGGTGATGATGCCTGGGTTCTCTGTCAGCTGTTCTGCTCGCCGAGCGTTGTATTCCTGACAAGTAGCGTGCCTCCGTTCAACTATCGCCTGCCGACGCGGACTATGTACACACGGGGCCAGGGACTGGCACGGGCTCTACACGGAATACTTTGTAACATTGACAGCCAGTGCTATATGCTGCTGCTGGTGTGGTGGAACAGTGACAGCGGGGTGATTTCCTGACTTTAACTTCGACTGACGCGGGGTAGGTAACGTGAGGAAAATGACGTGGTGTGATTGGCTGACAGGGTTTGTGAATGGATGAGAGGGACGGATGAATGAAGTGACGTGAATGAAGGTGACGTGAATAAATTAAGTAGGGGCGGACCGCCACATTCCCCCCCCCTTAGAAAAACTGCACGTGTGCAGAGAAGTCTTTTGCTCTCTCTCTAGAGCTTGGAGCCCATGTTCTCTGGCAACGGGCTGGAGAATCCCAGGAACTCTTCGTCATCACTCTCTTCCTGGAAGATATCCAAGATACGTTGCCGCTCAGATTTCTCCAACTCCTGTGCGGTTGGATAACAGGGTTTAAGTCTGGAGACGTGGACCACCTTCCGGTCCTCACCTGTCTCCTCCAAAACCACATCGAAGTTAACTGGCCCCACCTGTGAGATCACTCGGTATGGTCCGAGCCATTTGGGTGCCAGCTTTGCGGTGAAGGACTTCTCAGCCTTAGAGTATGGGTGCGAGCGGAGCCAAACTCTGTCGTTGTCTTTCACCAGCATGTCTCGTCGTCTTTTATCGTAGTTCCGTTTTTGACGGGTGCGCCCTTTCTCCAGGTTCGCTTGCACAAACTCCTGAAGCTCCTTAAGTTCCGTTACGCTCTTATAGGCTGGACAGTCTGGAGAGGGAGTCCATGGCTGCAACGTCACGTCCAGGGGGCTTCTCAAGGTCCTTCCCAGGTTCAACTCTGCGGGAGTGACACCAGTGGACTCGTGAACGGCTGAGTTCAGGGCGAAACGGAAATCCGGGAGGTGTTTGTCCCAGTGCTTATGGTTGTTATTGACATAGGATGCAATCATAGTTTTAAGGGTCCGGTTAACTCTTTCTGTGAGATTGGTCTGGGGATGATATGCTGTTGTGAGCTTCTGCCGCAGGTTCCATTTCGCACAGGTTTCTTTGAAGACTGCAGACACAAACTGGGAACCCTGGTCCGAAAGGATGAAATGGGGGACTCCCCACCTTGTGAGGATTTCCTCAGTGAGGACTTTGAAGACCGTTTCCGCTGTGGCCTTTCTCAGGGGGTATAGCTCCACCCAGCGAGTGAAGTAGTCCACAAACACCACAAGGTAGACATGACCCTTAGAACTCCTTGGAAACGGGCCCATGAAATCCACTCCAATCATCTCCCAAGGATGTTCAACCACTGTCTGCTGCAACTTCCCTGCTACCTTTCGACTCTCCGGTTTGAACTTTTGACAGGTCTCACAGTTCTGCACGTACGTTTTCACCTCCAAGCTCATTCCCGGCCAGTATACCAAGGTATGCATCCTTTTGTAGGTCTTGTACCTTCCTAGATGACCTGAGATAGAGTCATCATGAAACATCTGAAGGAGAGGCTTCCGGAGACAGTCAGGTAGGTAGACCTGGTAGATTGTCTTGTGGGGGAGCTGCACAACCCTGTAGACTTCATCTTCCAGGATGGTGTACTTGATGGACTCACTTATAGTGAGCTCTCCCTCCTCCACAATAGAGTTGTAGATCTTTTGTATCTCCGGGTCCCCTTGCTGAGCTTTCCAGATCTCCTCGTCAGTTATAGGAAGTTCCCTGCGAGGTTCTCCCTTCACTGACATCATGGTGGCAACCTCCGTTGGGTCCTCAGAAGGGGCGTCACTGGGAGCTCTGGATAAAGCATCGGGTACTGTATTATACTTCCCCTTCCGATACTCAACAGTAAACGTGAACTCCTGTAGGCGTAGAACCCACCGAGTGAGGCGTGTACTGGCCTTCTGGGACTTGAACATCCAGACCAAGGACGAGTGATCGGTCACCACGGTAAAGGATCTACATTCCAAGTAGTACCGCCATTTCTCCAATGCCCATACCACAGCCAGACACTCTTTTTCGGTGGTAGAGTAATTCCTTTCAGCCTTATTCAGGCTCCTGCTTCCATATGCCAACACCTCTTCAGAACCCAGCCCAGTTTGTTGGACGAGTACAGCCCCGAGTCCGACATCACTGGCATCCGTATACACCACAAAGGGCAGATTGAAGTTTGGATGTCCCAGGATGGGTGGGGAGACCAGGTGGTTCTTCAGGGTCTCAAAGGAACGTTGGCATTCAGGGGTCCACCGAAATTTGACTCCTTTCCGTTTGAGGTTGTTTAGTGGGTCTGCAACCTCCGAAAAGTTCGGCACAAACCGGTGGTACCAGCCAGACATTCCCAGAAAACGCTGGACGGCCTTCAGGTTGGTGGGTATAGGGAAGTCCTCCACAGCCTTGACCTTCTCTGAGTCCACTTGAATGCCAGTTGCTGAGACCATGTGGCCCAAGAAACGCAGTGAGGTCTGGAAGAACTTGCTCTTCTTCATGTTCGCGGTGAGGTTGGCAGCTCTCAGTTTATCCAAGACAGCCTGGATGTCGGCAAAATGCTGTTCCCATGAAGCAGAGTAGATGATAATGTCATCTAGGTATACAAAGCAAATGCTTCCCCGGAGCTCTCCCAAAGCCATCTCCATTAGCCGTTGGAATGTAGCTGGAGCATTCTTGAGTCCAAACGGCATCACTTTGAACTGGAATAGTCCAAGCGGTGAAGCAAAAGCGGTCTTGTCAATACTGTCCTGGTCCATCCGGCACTGCCAGTAGCCATTATTCAAGTCGATGCTTGAAAAGATCACTGACCCAGCTAGGGAGTCCAGGATTTCTTGGATGGTGGGTAAGGGATAAGCGTCAGTGTATGTGACGGCATTGAGTTTTATGTAGTTGACACAGAACCTTGGTTTTCTGTCCTTCCTAGGGATGAGGACTACTGGGGAAGACCATGCGGAGGATGAGGGCTCAATGATGTCCATCTCCAACATTTCCTCAATTAGCTCCTTCATCACCTGACGTTTGGCTGGGGATAGTCGATAGGGTCTCTGCTTTATTGGCATACCCTGTGTGACCAAGATTTTGTGCGTGAGCACACCAGTAGAGCCCAAGCGAGAAGTACACACATCTGCGTTCTCCTGTAGCTGATCAAAGAGACAGCTTCTTCCTGCTGCATCCATCTGGGCTCCCTCAATGACCTTCCGTAGGAGCTCGGCATCCAGGATAGCCTCAGATGATGTTATGGAACCTCTGGGGTTGATGGCAGAAAAGAAGCAGAGTTGTCCCTTCCATCCCCACTCCGCAGGGTTGGCCGTGTCACTCTCAAAGGAGTACTTTCTGTCCTTGTTGGCATTGAACCAGTACTGGTTTCTCCCCATGTCTATCTGCAAGCCAATGATGCACATGAAGTCCAAACCCAAGACAACAGGGTAGGCTAGGGCTTCTGAGGCCAACACCACCACAGGTAAGGTGCAAGTACGACCCTGTAAGGTGAGTGCGAACTCCTGCCATCCTAGAGGCCATCTCCCTCCCCCATCGGCCAAGTAGAGGGGATTTCCTGACCAAGGAATCAGATCTGCATGTTCAGGCTTGACAGCATGCCACATTTCTTCATTAAGAAGGGTGTAAGAAGAGCCAGTGTCCATCATAGCCTTCCCCTTCTCCCGACCAATGGTCAGCGTCACAAACAACTGTTGTGGGTAAGGCCTGGCAGATGAGAAAGGAGAAGTGGATGATTTAGGCTGATGGTGGGACATGGTACTCAAGGTAGGATTGTTCTCTATAGCTGATTGCTGTTGTTTGTTATTGGACTTGTTCTTTGGTTTATACTGAGGGCAGGAGAAAGGTGGATGGGAGCCTTTACACCGCCAACAGAACTGTGCTTCTGCCTCGTTGGATTTGGCTGCTGCCTGGCTGGAAGATGGTTGCTGAGCCGCCTTACTAGGCACGACAACAGACTGGGCCTGGTTGGGAGCAGTTGGATTCCTTTGCTGTTGTTGTAGTTGTTTTTCCCAATCCTTTTCCAGCTGCTGTCCCAGCCTAACCAGCTCATCTACAGAGTTCACTCGGCTGCTCCTCAACTGACAAGCCAACTGAGGACGGATGTTTTTCAAGAGAAGCTGTATCACCTTAGCTTCGGTGATGTCCGACTTCCAGCGGCGGCAAAGTGAGCGGTAACGGTAAGCAAAGTCACGTATGCTCTCATCGTCTCCTTGCACTTGTGTCCGTATTCTCTCCTCCAGCTCATCCATATAGTCTTCCGACAGGAAAGCGAATAGAAACGTGCGCTCAAATGCCTCCCAAGTATGGGTTTCCAGCCTCATGACATCCCACCAATCTCTCGCTGTTCCATGCAGAACGCAACTCATGGTGGCCAGAATCTCCTCCTCTGTTAGTGGGTTCAAGGACAAATAGTCATGGCACTTTTCCACATACAGTAGGGGATCACTGCAGTCTTCAATCCTCCCAAAGCATGGGAATTGCAGTTTAATGGGAGTTTTCCCCATGAACCTTCCTCTCTGTTCAGAGGACTCAACTGGTGTTGACCTGGTTTGGTCTGGCAACCTAGGAATGCGCATGGTGGATTGCAACTGGGGGCGTGTCCTCACCATAGTTGGTAATACAGGTGAGTTGTCCAGCTCGGTGGTTTGTATTGCGGTATGTGTTCTGTGTAGGGAGTGGGTGTTCTGTTTCATGAATGTAATGTCCTCCACAACACTGTGCAGTTTCTGGCTGCAAGCCATAGTTTCCTCTTGCAGCTGAGTGATTGTATCTGCCATGGGGGACATAACGTCCTGTAGGTCTTGCAACACATCGATATGCAGTTTGTTCAGTCGCCATTTCAAGGAGTCAGTGATCTGAACTCTGAGGTATTCCGTGTTTTGGCGTAACAATTCCCGAAAGTTATGACACCCACATTCTGGTTTATTATCAATGGCCTGTTTGATCTCCCTTAGTGTTTGAGCCTGAGTCAAACCTGACCTTCTGCCATGATGCTGCTCTGCTTGCATCTCCATCATTTTTGAATTGAGGTCCAACACCGACCTTTCCAGAGTTTGAATGCTGTGTAGTGTTTGTGTGAGTAAATTGTGATCCACAGGACCTGTGGCATCCAGTGGCACAGTGGCCTCCCACAACTCCATATCAATTGGACACCTGTCTGTTTGCACTGAATGATCTCTGTTCTCCTGACTACCCCCAGGGGGCTCTGGATGTCCTGCGGGTGATATTTCACCAATAATGACTTCCTGGCTGTCAGTAGAGGGTGCTGGAGACACAACAGAAGGTGACTCCACCTGTACGCCTCCCTGACTGACAATAGGGGGCGCCAGTGGTGCAGTAGAAAGCTGTGCACCTCCCTGACTGCCAACAGGTGGTGCTGACTGCGCTGGGGGAGGTGACACAACCTGTATGGGTAATTGTTGTGACTGATTTGTCTCAGCCAAAGTCTGTGAGCCTGCCTGTCTGTCAGCAGGCACCTGTGATAAAGACACTGTGGCATTTAATGTGCTCCCCTGAAAGCCAACAGAGGGGGGCCTTGGCCCAGGCATGGTTCGAGTGTGTCCCTGTAAGGGCATGTGGACCTCCTGACCTCTAGGGGTAACAGCGTCCCGCAAACGCAGCAGACGCTCCCTGAAACCCTCCATTTTGTTTGACATGAGGTATGAATGAGCCGTGAGGTAGTGATTTTCCCTTGTTTGTTTGTGAGAAATTAGAAATAAATGTGTTTTGTGTCCACTTCCAGTTGTCCTTGTGACTTTTTTGACCTTTGCCAGGGTTGTGATGTCCGTTTTACTTGAGAAACTGGTGTGTTTGATTTTTCCTTTTAAATCTGGGGTGCCATTTTTCTGTAGCGGATTGCCCTTTAAATGTGCTTGGGGTGCCAGTCGGCTTTTCATCCGACACTTTTTCAGGGGTTAAATATTATAATAAATAATATAACCTCAAGAACAAAACCCACATGGGCACATGTATTAAAACATGCACCCATTCATGTACAAACAACACCAAATAATATCCAGTACAACACAATTATAATATTCACTTTCAGTAATGATCAATATGTTCCACAGTAAACCACACCGAGTCCTTATTTAAATGAAAAAGATACCTCACAAGGTTTATTTGTAAAGTTCAGTTCAGGTGAAAACAACTTAAATGGTTCAGTTCAGCAAATGCAAAATAAATCAACTGTTTAATAAACAGGCCCCTCCCAAATAATAAATAAATAAACAAAATAGACGTCAAAATAAACCCAAACGCTCAGATCCTCCTCTTCAAAAGACCGTTGTTTTAGCTCTAGGCTACTTCACTCGACCACTCCACGGAAGCCAAACAGTGAGTCTCTCCCCGTTACCTCAGTACCATGGAGCGACAGATCCTCCGGATTTAAATGGCCGGGTCCGCCGTTGGTGATGATGCCTGGGTTCTCTGTCAGCTGTTCTGCTCGCCGAGCGTTGTATTCCTGACAAGTAGCGTGCCTCCGTTCAACTATCGCCTGCCGACGCGGACTATGTACACACGGGGCCAGGGACTGGCACGGGCTCTACACGGAATACTTTGTAACATTGACAGCCAGTGCTATATGCTGCTGCTGGTGTGGTGGAACAGTGACAGCGGGGTGATTTCCTGACTTTAACTTCGACTGACGCGGGGTAGGTAACGTGAGGAAAATGACGTGGTGTGATTGGCTGACAGGGTTTGTGAATGGATGAGAGGGACGGATGAATGAAGTGACGTGAATGAAGGTGACGTGAATAAATTAAGTAGGGGCGGACCGCCACAACACGCATGGGTGGGAGTACGTGAAGAACACACACACACATGCATGGGTGGGAGTACGTGAAGAACACACACTCGCATGCATGGGTGGGAGTACGTGAAGAACACACACACACATGCATGGGTGGGAGTACGTGAAGAACACACACTCGCATGCATGGGTGGGAGTACGTGAAGAACACACACACACGCATGTATGGGTGGGAGTACGTGAAGAACACACACACACACGCATGGGTGGGAGTACGTGAAGAACACACACTCGCATGCATGGGTGGGAGTACGTGAAGAACACACACACACATGCATGGGTGGGAGTACGTGAAGAACACACACTCGCATGCATGGGTGGGAGTACGTGAAGAACACACACACACATGCATGGGTGGGAGTACGTGAAGAACACACACTCGCATGCATGGGTGGGAGTACGTGAAGAACACACACACACGCATGTATGGGTGGGAGTACGTGAAGAACACACACACACACGCATGGGTGGGAGTACGTGAAGAACACACACTCGCATGCATGGGTGGGAGTACGTGAAGAACACACACACACGCATGTATGGGTGGGAGTACGTGAAGAACACACACACACACGCATGGGTGGGAGTACGTGAAGAACACACACACACACGCATGGGTGGGAGTACGTGAAGAACACACACACACATGCATGGGTGGGAGTACGTGAAGAACACACACACACACGCATGGGTGGGAGTACGTGAAGAACACACACACACACGCATGGGTGGGAGTACGTGAAGAACACACACACACATGCATGGGTGGGAGTACGTGAAGAACACACACTCGCATGCATGGGTGGGAGTACGTGAAGAACACACACTCGCATGCATGGGTGGGAGTACGTGAAGAACACACACACACACGCATGGGTGGGAGTACGTGAAGAACACACACACACACGCATGGGTGGGAGTACGTGAAGAACACACACACACATGCATGGGTGGGAGTACGTGAAGAACACACACTCGCATGCATGGGTGGGAGTACGTGAAGAACACACACTCGCATGCATGGGTGGGAGTACGTGAAGAACACACACACACATGCATGGGTGGGAGTACGTGAAGAACACACACTCGCATGCATGGGTGGGAGTACGTGAAGAACACACACACACATGCATGGGTGGGAGTACGTGAAGAACACACACTCGCATGCATGGGTGGGAGTACGTGAAGAACACACACACACATGCATGGGTGGGAGTACGTGAAGAACACACACACACATGCATGGGTGGGAGTACGTGAAGAACACACACTCGCATGCATGGGTGGGAGTACGTGAAGAACACACACTCGCATGCATGGGTGCGTACAATCGCACGTTTGGAAATGCTGGTTTGATTCCCTCATGTGCAGCGTTTGCCCCGTGTTGTTAAGGTTGTTCATATTTTGTTAATTGATGAATTCATTCCAACGGATATTGTTTTGAATAGGGACCGATTAGGTAAAAAATTTAGTTGATTGTTGAGAAAGTGTCTGTTTTTGTTTGTGCATGTCGCCTCTCTCTCTCTCTCGCTCTCTCTCTCTCTCTCTCTATCGTGTGCGCTCTCGGCTCCTATTTGGGTCCAGGAACAAGTTGTGATCTCTGTTTTGTGGTTTATGTGGGGTTTGTTTCCATATAGCCGGGGTCTCTTGTTTCCATATAGCCGGGGTCTCTTGTTTCCATATAGCCGGGGTCTCTTGTCGTAACACACTCCCATGTTTACACACACACACCCATAGTGTCTGATTTATGATACCTCGACCTCGCTATTTTGTAGAAAGTGTCCAATTTAGAATGCAACATGCATGTAATGTATTCACAACGGAATACAGTCCATTATAATGTTATGCCATGATTTCTTTGATGGAGCAACATCCTTGATCCAAAACAAAAGAATATTCTTCCTAGCAGCAAACGTTAATAAGTTGAATAACCTCTTATGTTTGACATCAATCATCTGTTCAATCTTAACCTTGACTACCCTATCAAACGAACACTAAAACTAATTCAACCTTTTCACAAAATAAAAAATAAACTAGCAAACCTGCTTTAGAAAGTTACTAAAACTGTACTGAAGTTGAAAAAGTCAAACTAATTAAAAGTAAAAACTAACTATAATAACCTTGTGACACTGCAGGCATTTTATTTTCTATTTATTTCTGTTTTGTGGATTCTGAAGGCCAGCAGGCCCAAACATCAATTTGTCTGTCTGGTGGAAACCAAAGCTGTTACTTTTCATGATTCAAATTCAAAAGCATTAAAAGTACTTTTGATGCTTTTAGTGAGGCTGTACCTGATCATTGTATTATGATCAGGTAGGCCATTAACCCATTTTGTGCGGGAACCCCTTTTGGTGTTTCAAGCATTCTGTTATACTTTAGCTATTGAAAAATAGCAGATCTACAAGTTTAGGTCTGCTATTTTTAAAAAATCGTAAAAATGCGCCACAAATCTTTGAATAGGTATATATTCTTTCAGAGCACACGTTTTTTTTAATTTCGACGTCAGGCCTAAATGGGTTAATTTATGGAGAGAAGAAATAAAAACAACAATATGGACATAAGAGGTTTCTGCCAGACAGCAACAAATTAATAAAACTGCAATATTGTGTGTGTGTGTGTGTGTGTGTGTGCGTGTGCGTGTGCGTGTGCGTGTGCGTGTGCGTGTGCGTGTGCGTGTGCGTGCGCGTGTGCGTGTGCGTGTGCGTGTGTGTGTGTGTGTGCGTGTGCGCGTGCGACACTCTTTTCCTCTGTCCAGGTGGTTCCATGGGCATCTTTCCGGGCGCGATGCAGAGAAGCTGCTCTCAGACAAGGGGAAGCCGGGCAGCTTCCTGGTACGGGAGAGCCAGAGCAAGCCGGGGGACTTTGTCCTGTCTGTGCTCACCAACGAGGAGAAACACGAGAACGTGGACCGCAAGACCAAGGTCACACATGTCATGATACGCTATCAGGTAAGACCAAGGTCACACATGTCATGATACGCTATCAGGTACCATAAACAATACTGCGCAGTCGGGCAGAAACCTCTCATCTTCATTTTCTAACTTTTTAAATGAACCCATTTTGACCTGAGATCAGATTCTAAAAATGTCTTCTACATCCTGACAGTTTTCTGAAAAAGCTATGTTTCTATGTCAGTCGTTCTTCGATTTTTCAAAAATAGCAGACCTACAAGCTCGTAGCGCGCCACTCGGTGGCGCGCTACGAGCTTGTAGATCTGCTATTTTTCAATAGCTAAAGTATAACGGTTAATGTCCTACTTGACCATACTACAGCGTCACACAAAAAGCATCAAATGTGGCAGATCCGCAAGCTCATTCGCTTTGAGCTTGTACACCTGCTACGTTGTTGCTATTTTTTTATTTGAATGCTGAAAAATAACAGTTTCGGACATGAGGTTTCCACCCGACATATTGTGTTTTATCTCAAAGGTTCTCACTCTTTCATGCCAGGGACCCCCCCCCCCCCCCCCACACACACACACACACATCTGAAAATACCCCCATACAAGATTGTGTTTCAGAAATTGTCAAAATGCTATGATCACATTGTGACACGCTGTGAGCTTGTAGAGCTGCTATTTTCAAATGTATGGTTGAACTGATTTTGATGCTATATCATTCTATATATTAACTAATTTAGTCGGGGACCCCTTCAAGGACCACTGGGTGCCCCCGGACCCCATTCTGGACGGGAACCCCTTTTGGTGTTTTAACTAAGCATTATGTTATACTTTAGCTATTGAAAAAAAATAGCGCGCCACCAAGTGGCACGCTACGAGCTTGTAGGTCTGATATTTTTGAAAATGTGTAAATATGCGGAACAAATCTTTGAATATATATTCTTTCAGAGCGAACGTTTTTTTTATTTCGACGTCAGGCCTAAATGGGTTAAGAGCCGCTGTGTGAAGTGAAAGTGTCATTCTGTGTAGGCTAGTAACCAGGTTAAGTTCTAGGGCTTGACATTGAGTCTGTCATCCTCTTTGGGATTTAGTTTTTTTCCCCCGGTGAAACAGAAAAGTCATGTTTGGGTGCTGACAGACAGACAGTGGTTCATTGTTTGATGTGGGCGCTTCCCTCCAGCAGGACGGTAAATACGACGTGGGCGGTGGCGAGAGGTTGGACACGCTGGCCGACCTGGTGGACCATTACAAGAAGAACCCCATGGTGGAGAAGAGTGGCATCGTCGTTCACCTCAAACAGGTGAGGACCAGACAGTCACCTCAAACAGGTGAGGACCAGACAGTCACCTCAAACAGGTGAGGACCAGACAGTCAAACAGACAGTCAAACAGGTGAGGACCAGACAGTCAAACAGACAGTCAAACAGGTGAGGACCAGACAGCCAAACAGACAGTCAAACAGGTGAGGACCAGACAGTCAAACAGACAGTCAAACAGGTGAGGACCAGACAGTCAAACAGACAGTCAAACAGGTGAGGACCAGACAGTCAAACAGACAGTCAAACAGGTGAGGACCAGACAGTCAAACAGACAGTCAAACAGGTGAGGACCAGACAGTCAAACAGACAGTCAAACAGACAGTCAAACAGGTGAGGACCAGACAGTCAAACAGACAGTCAAACAGGTGAGGACCAGACAGTCACCTCAAACAGGTGAGGACCAGACAGTCAAACAGGTGAGGACCAGACAGTCACCTCAAACAGGTGAGGACCAGACAGTCACCTCAAACAGGTGAGGACCAGACAGTCAAACAGACAGTCAAACAGGTGAGGACCAGACAGTCAAACAGACAGTCAAACAGGTGAGGACCAGACAGTCAAACAGACAGTCAAACAGGTGAGGACCAGACAGTCACCTCAAACAGGTGAGGACCAGACAGTCACCTCAAACAGGTGAGGACCAGACAGTCAAACAGACAGTCAAACAGACAGTCAAACAGGTGAGGACCAGACAGTCAAGCAGACAGTCAAACAGGTGAGGACCAGACAGTCAAACAGACAGTCAAACAGGTGAGGACCAGACAGTCAAACAGACAGTCAAACAGGTGAGGACCAGACAGTCAAACAGACAGTCAAACAGGTGAGGACCAGACAGTCAAACAGACAGTCAAACAGGTGAGGACCAGACAGTCAAACAGACAGTCAAACAGGTGAGGACCAGACAGTCAAACAGACAGTCAAACAGACAGTCAAACAGGTGAGGACCAGACAGTCAAGCAGACAGTCAAACAGGTGAGGACCAGACAGTCAAACAGACAGTCAAACAGGTGAGGACCAGACAGTCAAACAGACAGTCAAACAGGTGAGGACCAGACAGTCAAACAGACAGTCAAACAGGTGAGGACCAGACAGTCAAACAGACAGTCAAACAGGTGAGGACCAGACAGTCAAAGTTCACCTCAAACAGGTGAGGACCAGACAGTCAAAGTTCACCTCAAACAGGTGAGGACCAGACAGTCAAAGTTCACCTCAAACAGGTGAGGACCAGTCAAAGTCCTACGATTTGTCACCCATGTTACCGCAGTGAAATTTGTTTTCCGCATTTGACCCATCTCTCGGAGCGGTGATCCGCAGCCAAGGAGTGGTGAGCTTCAGCTGTGCCGCGCTCGGGAATCATTTGATTAGTTGATTTGACCCCCCAATCCAACCCATTGATGCTGAGTGCCAAGCAGGGACTGACCCCCCAATCCAACCCATTGATGCTGAGTGCTAAGCAGGGAGGCACTGTGTCCCACTTTTACAGTCTTTGGTATGACCCGGCCGGGGGGGGAGATTTTCAAAAGGCTCAACAAGTTAAACAAAGAAAATAACAAAAAATAAGAAGAAGAAATACTGCATTTTAGTAGTTTGAACTAATGTCAGTAGGTAATAAGAAAGTTTTCCGCTCCTTTTGTCCCTCGTCTACACCTACAACACAATGTTCACCCTAGGATATGGAAGCTAGGGTTCATTTGGTTAAAGCCCTGTTATGCACCAGTGTCGCAAATGTGCCATGTTGTGAGCTTTGTAGATCAGCTATGTTCAGCGTGCGACACTGGTGGCACCACCAACTATAAATGAAGCCAGTCCTTTTTTGCTGGAAAACCTTAAATATGCCTAAATTTAACCCATTTAGGCCTGACCTCAAAATTTAAAAAAAATCTTCTAAATCCTCAACATGTTAAGAGGCTTGTAGCCACGCATTGTGATGATGTTTTGATGCCAGCGGTGGCACCAGTGCTGTGTTGTCGAGTAAGGTTTTGAGGTGCTTAATTGAGTATTTCCATTTTACTTACTTACTGTAGATACTTTGTTTCTAATGTACTCTATTACAACTCACAGGCGAAGGGAATATTTAAATTTTACTCCACACATTTTTTTTGACAGCCTTACATAGCCTTATATACATTCATTTTAGTTGCTGCTACAAATCTAGAGTACTTCTCGCACCACCTGTTGTGTTCTATTTACAGTATGTGTCACATCCGTTGCTTTAGCTTTTTTTGTGCTTTTAATGTAGGACAATTTTAGATGTTTTCCATGCTGGTACTAAATAAATATTTTCACGACTTTTCAAAAATAGCAGACCTACAAGCTCGTAGCGCGCCACTCGGTGGCGCGCTATGAGCTTGTAGATCTGCTATTTTTCAATAGCTAAATTACAACATAATGTTTAAAACACCAAAAGGGGTTCCCACCCAAAATGGGTTAAATGTGATCCGTGCCGGTGAGGTGAGGCGTGTACATGAATACTGAATGAAGCTCTGATAGTGCTTGAATTGTATTGAATATTTAATTCCCGGATAACTTTTACAATTACCCAGTACATGATCTCACATAGCGTAACATTTAGTAATAGCAAAAAGAGAGGGCTGACCTTTAAATTGTCTCTTTCATGGAAATATGAAGCATTGGAGAAACTCTGACTAGGCACTTACCGTAGATGGTATTTGAAGTGTCAGATGTATTGTTAGATAGATAATTAGATAGTTAGAAGGACATGGAAATTGACTGAAGTCAAGAGAATGGGACTTATAGCATGTATTAAAGTACCAAGCAGAATGTAGCCAAATTATTTACTTTTACTCTTTTACATTTGGTCTAAATGCAAAGGAGTACAACTAATATTTTTCTTCCCCATTATGTTTGAGTAAATGTGAAAAGTGTATATTCCATTGAAATTACTCCTACTAGTACAAATGTATTAAAAATGTAATTAAGTATGTTGTTGGTAAATGTACTGTAACTCGTTACCACAGAACCACCAAACTAGATAGACAGTAGGAACAGAATTACGGCGACAACATTTCATTTCCTATCCTTCCTCTTTTTTTTTTTTCAACTTATTGTTGTTATTGTTATTGCCGGGGTAGACAATACATTTTATACACACAAGCATCATATAGCATCATTCAGTTCTCAGTTAAAAATTGTCTCCCCAAGGAGACAGCAGCAACATTGAAAGTAACACATTTGAAAAATAATAATAATCATAAATAATAATATTAACAATTCAACGGACATGAAAGAGAAAAAAAAATGAAAAAAAATAATAAAGAAAAGGAAAGAGGGGAAGGGGGGGGGGGTCCATCGGAAGGGGGGGGTCCATCAGTCAAAGAGTATGATAAATAATATATGCGAGTTACAGAACGTACCATACAATTTTTTTTATAAATACTGTCACAATCTACCCACCTATTGTACAATCATATCACATTAAACATTCATGATCTCTTTGTAGAAATACATCTTTGTAATGTTATAATGTTGTCTTTTATAACCATATAGCCCTTCAATGCCACGAGAATAAACGCTGCCAACATTGAGAACAGGGTACGAGAACTCAACAAGGTAGCCGACAACTCGGAGAAGCCAAAACAAGGGTTCTGGGAGGAGTTTGAGGTACAGTATGCGTTTGTCTTTATACTTTAGGCCTGACGTCGACATTTAAAAAAAATCTAAATTCTGAAATACCTCATGTTTCTGTATCAGTGGTGCTCAATATTTCATGTCAAGGACCCCAAAAATGATATGTAATTGGCCTCCGACCCCCATCTTGTTCCAGGAACCCCCCAGAAGCAAATATTTGAGTTAAAAATGTTGTTCTGAAAAAATATATATTCCAAATTTGCGACACATTTTCACGACTTTTCAAAAATAGCAGACCTACAAGCTCGTAGCGTGCCACTCTGTGGCGCGCTACAAGCTTGTATATCTGCTATTTTTCAATAGCTAAATTATAACAATGTTTAAAACACCAAAAGGGGTTCCCGCCCAAAATGGGTTAAAGCTACTGTCAGTCAATGAAGTTGCATTCGCATTGTGCTTGAATATTATAGACGGGAACACATGGTGTCCTGCTGCTATTGTTTGAAACCCTGTATCCAACTTTTTCTAGATTTCTTTGTTTTTATTTCAAAAAATGTAACAGAACTCAAACATAAATGTGAATGCAAGAAAACAAAAATACATAACAAAAACAGAGACAATAAAAGAAATCCAAAGATAAAGAGAAAAACAGCTTGACAAACTTCAAAAATACAACATTTTACAAACAGTACAAGGCAAGGCAGGGAACAGCAGGAGACATGACTCATAATATACAGCAGATATGTAAGGGATAATATCTGGCTAGGTGGTCATTGTCGGGAGATAATTCACCGACAGGGAGTTTAACCACCGAGCCAGATATTATCCCGCTTATTACATGGCTAACTAACATAAATTAATACATTGACCCAAAACACAACAAAAAAAGTATTCCATAAGTTCACGCTGGCTGCGGCTGCAGCACTGTCGGAAAACAAGGAAGTGAGTTGATCAAATAGAATCCATTTTCGGGTCCTGCTTCGTCTATTTCTCGCTCAAATGTTTTCAAAAACATTTTTAAGAGCAATGTTTAGCTGTAAATGACATTGTGTGTCACTAGTGTGTGTGTGTTTACATGGCTGTCATGTTGGAAACAGCAGTAAATCAAGCGGGGCGCAGCCGCGCAGCTGGTGCTCAGAGGGTTTGATTAGGCAGCGGTCTGTTATACAGCGGAGCGGTCATTATCGACACATAATTCACAGCTGAATTAAGCGATTGACCAATCAGAATAAAGCATTCAACCAAGCCATGTAATAAATAACATGAATTGTCACAATCCCGGCCTGCATCCAGCCCTTGCTCGCACCCCGAGGAGACAGAAGCTCCGGTGACCCCCAGCCCGCCACCAAGTCAACTTTTTCTGCTTTTGTTCCCTCTTTTTTGTCGTACATTATACCCTAGTTCTTTGTGCAACAGTGTGTCGCACAAATGTAGACGGAAGAGCGAATGCTGCTGCTGCTCAATTGTTTTCCGTCTTTCAGTTGGTTTATGCAAAACATGGAAATCAGTGGTTTGCAGCTTCCACCCACCCGCTGTGGCGTCACGTTTTTTTAGTCATCTGAAGTAGTTTTGGAGAACGGGGGTTTGAATGTGACTAACATTGTTCTCGGGGAAAAAGAAAAAAGTTGCATTACCTTTCATTTCAATACATAAAAGTCTCAATAATATCAACTCACACAGCTTTGGTATTAAATCCACACAATATGGAATGAATGCCTTTCACAGTAAAGCGGCTTCTGACAACAGTTTTGTTGTTTTTTTGCTTTGATGAAAAGGGTCAGGGGGGGGGGGGGGGGGGGGTGTTCTGTGAACAGTGAGCTCTACCACCCTGCCAGCATCCACCCCACCTGACTGAATATGTTTATTAAAGGGTAAGGGGGGGGGATTCAATTTTTTTTTTAAATCTCAAAAGTAGCAGATCTACTTGCGTTTGGAGCTTGTGTAGCTTTGCTGCTACTTTTGATGCTTCTGTGTGACACTGTATTATGATCAAGTAACGCACACACAGTATTATGATCAAGTAACGCACACACTGTATTATGATCAAGTAACGCACACACAGTATTATGATCAAGTAACGCACACACTGTATTATGATCAAGTAACGCACACACTGTATTATGATCAAGTAACGCACACACAGTATTATGATCAAGTAACGCACACACAGTATTATGATCAAGTAACGCACACACTGTATTATGATCAAGTAACGCACACACAGTATTATGATCAAGTAACGCACACACTGTATTATGATCAAGTAACGCACACACAGTATTATGATCAAGTAACGCACACACTGTATTATGATCAAGTAACACACACTGTATTATGATCAAGTAACGCACACACAGTATTATGATCAAGTAACGCACACACTGTATTATGATCAAGTAACACACACACTGTATTATGATCAAGTAACACACACACAGTATTATGATCAAGTAACGCACACACTGTATTATGATCAAGTAACACACACACACACTGTATTATGATCAAGTAACGCACACACTGTATGTATTATGATCAAGTAACGCACACACAGTATTATGATCAAGTAACGCACACACTGTATTATGATCAAGTAACACACACACTGTATTATGATCAAGTAACCACACACTGTATTATGATCAAGTAACGCACACACTGTATTATGATCAAGTAACACACACACTGTATTATGATCAAGTAACCACACACTGTATTATGATCAAGTAACACACACACTGTATTATGATCAAGTAACACACACACTGTATTATGATCAAGTAACCACACACTGTATTATGATCAAGTAACGCACACACTGTATGTATTATGATCAAGTAACGCACACACAGTATTATGATCAAGTAACGCACACACTGTATTATGATCAAGTAACACCCACACTGTATTATGATCAAGTAACACACACACTGTATTATGATCAAGTAACACACACACTGTATTATGATGAAGTAACGCACACACTGTATTATGATGAAGTAACACACACACTGTATTATGATCAAGTAACACACACACTGTATTATGATCAAGTAACACACACACTGTATTATGATCAAGTAACACACACTGTATTATGATCAAGTAACCACACACTGTATTATGATCAAGTAACGCACACACTGTATTATGATCAAGTAACACCCACACTGTATTATGATCAAGTAACACACACACTGTATTATGATCAAGTAACACACACACTGTATTATGATGAAGTAACGCACACACTGTATTATGATGAAGTAACACACACACTGTATTATGATCAAGTAACACACACACTGTATTATGATCAAGTAACACACACTGTATTATGATCAAGTAACACACACTGTATTATGATCAAGTAACACACACTGTATTATGATCAAGTAACACACACACTGTATTATGATCAAGTAACACACACTGTATTATGATCAAGTAACACACACTGTATTATGATCAAGTAACACACACTGTATTATGATCAAGTAACACACACTGTATTATGATCAAGTAACACACACTGTATTATGATCAAGTAACACACACTGTATTATGATCAAGTAACACACACACTGTATTATGATCAAGTAACACACACTGTATTATGATCAAGTAACACACACACTGTATTATGATCAAGTAACACACACTGTATTATGATCAAGTAACACACACTGTATTATGATCAAGTAACACACACTGTATTATGATCAAGTAACACACACTGTATTATGATCAAGTAACACACACACTGTATTATGATCAAGTAACACACACTGTATTATGATCAAGTAACACACACACTGTATTATGATCAAGTAACACACACACTGTATTATGATCAAGTAACACACACACACTGTATTATGATCAAGTAACACACACTGTATTATGATCAAGTAACACACACTGTATTATGATCAAGTAACACACACACAGTATTATGATCAAGTAACACACACACTGTATTATGATCAAGTAACGCACACACTGTATTATGATCAAGTAACACACACACTGTATTATGATCAAGTAACACACATACAGTATTATGATCAAGTAACGCACACACTGTATTATGATCAAGTAACACACACACACACTGTATTATGATCAAGTAACGCACACACTGTATGTATTATGATCAAGTAACGCACACACTGTATGTATTATGATCAAGTAACGCACACACTGTATTATGATCAAGTAACACACACTGTATTATGATCAAGTAACACACACACTGTATTATGATCAAGTAACACACACTGTATTATGATCAAGTAACACACACTGTATTATGATCAAGTAACGCACACACAGTATTATGATCAAGTAACACACACTGTATTATGATCAAGTAACACACACTGTATTATGATCAAGTAACACACACTGTATTATGATCAAGTAACACACACACTGTATTATGATCAAGTAACACACACACTGTATTATGATCAAGTAACACACACTGTATTATGATCAAGTAACACACACTGTATTATGATCAAGTAACACACACAGTATTATGATCAAGTAACACACACACTGTATTATGATCAAGTAACACACACTGTATTATGATCAAGTAACACACACAGTATTATGATCAAGTAACACACACACTGTATTATGATCAAGTAACACACACTGTATTATGATCAAGTAACGCACACACAGTATTATGATCAAGTAACGCACACACTGTATTATGATCAAGTAACACACACACTGTATTATGATCAAGTAACACACACTGTATTATGATCAAGTAACACACACTGTATTATGATCAAGTAACGCACACACTGTATTATGATCAAGTAACACACACACTGTATTATGATCAAGTAACACACACTGTATTATGATCAAGTAACACACACACTGTATTATGATCAAGTAACACACACACTGTATTATGATCAAGTAACGCACACACTGTATTATGATCAAGTAACACACACTGTATTATGATCAAGTAACACACACTGTATTATGATCAAGTAACACACACTGTATTATGATCAAGTAACACACACACTGTATTATGATCAAGTAACACACACTGTATTATGATCAAGTAACGCACACACTGTATTATGATCAAGTAACACACACACTGTATTATGATCAAGTAACGCACACACTGTATTATGATCAAGTAACGCACACACTGTATTATGATCAAGTAACGCACACACTGTAATATGATCAAGTAACACACACTGTATTATGATCAAGTAACGCACACACTGTATTATGATCAAGTAACACACACTGTATTATGATCAAGTAACACACACACTGTATTATGATCAAGTAACACACACACTGTAATATGATCAAGTAACACACACACTGTATTATGATCAAGTAACACACACTGTATTATGATCAAGTAACGCACACACTGTATTATGATCAAGTAACACACACTGTATTATGATCAAGTAACACACACACTGTAATATGATCAAGTAACACACACACTGTATTATGATCAAGTAACGCACACACGAAAAAAACACAAAAACGTAAAACGTGGAGATGAGTGGTGTCTGCCCGACAGCAACGATATGCAGTCGGTGAAAATGATATCGCTACTTTTTTCCGCAACACTATCATACCGATACATACGGGAAATTCACCCTTTGTCACGTCCCGCCCATGATTGTGCCCCTCTTCGCACCCATTGGTTGCGGTTTCGTGGTTGGACAAAAAACATGTTTTTCAGTTGCCTCATATTGATATTCTGTGTTCACTCAATTCTTATTTCAATCTTGGTGTCAGTGTCGGTGGCATTGTTTTACGCACTTTCTCTTTGAGCTCAGATGTGTGGTGTTGTTTTTAGAACTCCTCTCACTTCTACTTCCTCCACCCCCACCCCCCCCCCCCCCTCTCTCCATCAGGTGCTGCAGCAGCAGGAGTGTAAGCTGTTGTATCCCAGGAAGGAGGGCCAGAGACCAGAGAACAAGAGCAAAAACAGATACAAGAACATTCTCCCATGTGCGTCACCACTTCCTTTCTCTCTCTCTCTCACCTACTTCCTGTGGAAAGAATGACACAAATATAATAGTGTGTGTGGAACATGTTAAGAGGCTTGTAGCCACGCATTGTGATGATGTTTTGATGCCAGCGGTGGCACAAGTGCTGTGTTGTTGAGTAAGGTTTTGAGGTGCTTAATTGAGTATTTCCATTTTACTTACTTACTTACTGTAGATACTTTGTTTCTAATGTACTCTATTACATCTCACAGGCGAAGGAAATATTTAAATTTTACTCCACACATTTTTTTTGACAGCCTTACATAGCCTTATATACAGTCATTTTAGTTGTTGCTACAAATCTAGAGTACTTCTTGCACCACCTGCTATTTACAGTATGTGTCACATCCGTTGCTTTAGCTTTTTTTGTGCTTTTAATGTAGGACAATTATAGATGTTTTCCATGCTGGTACAGATGACAGTTTGATGTGTGCGTGTGCGTGTGTGTGTGTGCGCGTGTGTGTGTGTGTGTGTGTGTGTGGAGAAATGGCTGTTTTAGGGTTAAAAAAAAAGATTTTTAGAGTTAATTTATGATTAGGAGAAGATTCATCTTGGGGTTAGGATCAGACATTTAGAGGTTAGGATTGGATTTATGGCTGGTTTATTTATACCAAAATAACAGATTTGTAGCTCAATTTATAGACTGGTTGCAGCGTGTATAGTAATGCAATGTAATCTGTGTGTGTGTGTGTGTGTGTGTGTGTGTGTGTGTGTGTGTGTGTGTGTGTGTGTGTGTGTGTGTGTGTGTGTGTGTGTGTGTGTGTGTGTGTGTGTGTGTGTGTGTGTGTGTGTGTGTGTGTGTGTGTGTGTGTGTGTGTCTGTGTGTGTGTGTGTGTGTAGTCGACACCACCCGTGTTCTGATCAGGGAAGCGGACCCAGAGGTGTCTGGTTCTGACTACATCAACGCCAACTACATCAGAGTGAGTCTTGGCCACGCGCACACGCGCACACACACACACACACACACACACACACACACACACACACACACACACACACACACACACACACACACACACACACACAGTTCAATATGTGTTTAATAAGAGAGAGTCAGTATTTCATAAAGCACTGGTCCTCAAACATTTTCCTGTATTTGGATGCAGTCCTCTATCTGAATAGGTTTTGCCAGAGACCCCATACAGGACTTGGTGTTGTTTATGTGGTTAAAAAAGTTATGTTTTATTATTATTGTTATTGTTATTATTTTGTTTTTTGTTTTTTTTAGAAAATATCTTGTAAATCGGTCATTTTCAAATAGCCGACGTATAGGGTTAAAGTGGTTAAAGTGATTGTGATGCTATTTGAAGTCATTTTGGAGCCCCCTCAATACCCCCTGGAGCCCCCTGGAGCCCCTCAAGACCCCCTGGAGCCCCTCAAGACCCCCTGGAGCCCCCTGGAGCCCCTCAAGACCCCCTGGAGCCCCCTGGAGCCCCTCAAGACCCCCTGGAGCCCCTCAAGACCCCCTGGAGCCCCTCAATACCCCCTGCCTGGGGGAACTACTGTCATAAACTGATAACAATAAGGTCACCTGGAGCTGTCTGGCTGTGATTCCAGTTTGTTTTGGTGTTTTCAGCACCCTCTGCTGGACAGAGCTACAGACAGACACATGTCATAAGTAGTTGTGTTCACCTCACCTCTCTCGGTGAATAAAAGCTGCTATCAAGGGAGCAGAGGCCAATTCATAACTGGGGGTGCCCGATTTGGGGCAGACTTGTGCGCAGATCTGCAAGCTTACAACGCACAACAGTGCAACGCAATGTGAGCCTTGTAGATAGTTGTTGTGTGGTAGCGTCACCGGTGCAGATGTAACGAGTGTGGCGGCGGTGGCTCAGGGGTACAGTGGCTGGATGGTAACCGCAAGGTTGCCAGTTCGAACCCGGGCTCCCCCAGAGTTAGTGTCGAAGTGTCCTTGAGCAAGACACTGAACCCCCGATTGCTCCTGATGTGCTGGTTGGTGCCTTGCATGGTTTCCGCCGCCATCGGTGTATGAATATGTGTGTGAATGGGTGAATGTAACGCACAATCTATGTATAATCTATGTATGTATAAATGCACAATTTACCCATATAAATGCACCATTTGCTGTCATCGTCGTATATCTGTATTTTTTCTGTGGAACTATATGCTCATGCTCACTCTGCTCATGAGGGGGCGTGACAACGCAAGCGTAAACAAAGCTAACCTTAATCCAGGTCTGGTCAGCGGACGTGTACACGAAACGAGCACGCGCGCGGCAATTTCACGGGACCGCGCCCACGTAAATACGCTTGCGTTGTCGCCCCTCGACTTCTCCGCGCGTACAGAAAAAATATGCAGGTCTCATTGAAAATGAATTACTAGGCACGTTAATCGCTGCCCGTTTGAAAGGACCTTTACTCTGAAAGTGTAGATGAAAGTAGTCCTTAATAAAAACTATTTTAACCACGTCATCCATTTTTTTTTTTTTTTTATGATTTTGTTTTTGTGGCTTTCGCCTTTATTTTACATTTTTTATGGAGGGACAGACAGTAGGCTGACAGGAAATGAGATGGGGGAGTGACATGCAGTAAAGGCCGTCGGGATGTCGAACCCGCGGCACACTGCCAGACTGGATTACCAGCCAAGGTGCCTGGACCGCTGAGCCACGGCCCAGGCCATGTCATCCATTTATATGTTGGCTATCCAAAAATAGCAGATCTTGCGAGCTTATACGTAGATCTAGTCTGGTATTTTTGAAAATATTTGAAATATATTACTCTTTTTTTTATTAACATAAATATTCTCTTCTGGGAGACCCTGGCACAACCCTTTTCAGATGGGGGTCCACCGACCACGGCCAAATACATTAATTTGGCTGTCCTTGACATGAAACGGAAGCACTGGTCGCTATACTCTTAACAGTTGTGTTGTGCTGTGTGTGTTGTGGTGCGTGTGTGTGTGTTGTGGTGCGTGTGTGTGTGTTGTGGTGCGTGTGTGTGTGTTGTGGTGCGTGTACGTGTGTGTGTGTTGTGTGAGTGTGAGTGTGTTGTGGTGTGCGTGTGCAGAGCGTGCGTGAGGAGGGCCGCCACGTGGACGAGGGCAAGGTGTTCATCGCCACGCAGGGCTGTCTGCACAACACTGTGGTGGACTTCTGGAGCATGGTGTACCAGGAGAACAGCCACGTCATCGTCATGACCACCAAGGAGATGGAGCGAGGCCGGGTACGCACCTGTCTGTCTGTCTGTCTGTCTGTCTGTCTGCTGGACCACATAGGGCAGCGCTTCTCAACCGTTTCTTTTTTTTTATATATATTTTATATATGCCACAATTTTTTTAAACTATTTTGTTCACCTGGTGTCAATTGTCTTATGTAATCCTGGGCGCTACACTCCCTCTGCCAACCTGGGGAGAGCAACGGACTGACCTCATGCTTCCTTCCAATGCATGAGGAGTCCAACCCGCTTATTTTCACCTGACAGGGGGACACACACTCTATACTCTAGTCTATACTATGGGAATATAAAGCTTATTTAACACAGATTTTAATAAGAAATTTCACTTAATACACCTTTAGTGTACAAATGTAACCACATTTGTACACTCTCAATTGGATAAATGAACACTGAGTGAGTCTGTGTGAGTTGTTATTATGAAGTAGTATCCTATGCTTTAGTTCCCATGATTTATGATGGCATTAGAGTTTATGGCTTGTTTTCATTGCCCAATGATGCCCATGGTCTTTGGCCTCATGGAAATGTACCAGCATTTCTTCTTTAGAGGTGATCTCATTGATCAAAATTAGGTGAAACTCACCTTTGCTTGTTTTGCTGCATATTAAATGAGAAGGTACCCGAGTTTGGAGCGAGCGTTTGATGAAGGTTAAAAGGTCACGCTGATGTTTTTCTAGCTGTGCACACAGGCTGCACAACGTGTTATAGTCTGAAAGCTAACCTCGGTCCCACTTTTATCTCCAGAGATAAAGCCTGGAAAATAAAACCTACTACTACTACTATTCTAAATGTATGAAATAAAGAAAGTTGAAGGTCTGTGTCTCTGGGTGTGGAAAGACTAGTTGCAGTTACTGCTATTTGGAAGGCACACTTAAGGCTGTAATCCATAAACCTCTCCCACGTGAAATATCACATTTCTACTGCTCATCCAAGAGGCAATCCCTGCTTGTCCAAGGGAGATACTGTATGCTTACCGGTATTATCTTCAGGCAGTAGTACTTGTCAACCAGGGTCTATATATTATATTATTCACAGTTGAATGGACCATCAGCACTGTTGTATTCAAGCAATGAAATTATAGATAAACTATAAAATGACACTCACTGCAATGTGTGTGCAAATAAAATGGAGTGGCAGATAAAATAGTATAAGAAATACTGGAATTGTAGCACATTCAAAATGAAAAATAAAAATAAATCAAGGCATATGACCTTAATTTTATAACGGTTATAATTTAGGGGTACATTTTGGGCAGGAACCCCTTTTGGTGTTAGCATTATGTTATGCTTTAGCTATTAGTGGAGCAGATTAAGTCAATATATCATAAGAATCGTTCACTTGATGGTACAAGCACCAAAATTGGCACACAAGTGCTTCGGAACCTACTCTCTCAGAAAAGTACGTTGTCCACTTGAAAAAAACAAAATGGACACCTCTTTTTCAAGATGGCCGCCATTCAAGGTCGTTTTAAACCGTGTTTCAGCTATATTGAGCTATAAAATCCTATTTTGATGGCCTATACATCGAAATATATGTTTCTGAGTATGATAAATCCAATTCTGCATTTGGAACATCAAAACTATTTAATATTATGATGATACAATGGGAATTAAACGATAAAGTGGGGCAGATTAAGTCCATATTCCATAATAATCCTTCACTTGGTGGTACAAGCACCAGATTTGGCACAAATTATGTCCAGGATGTACTTTCTAAGAAAAGTACGTTATCCAGCTGAAAATCCAAGATGGCCGCCAGTTTTCAAGATGGCCACCTCGTCAAATAAATACGTATAACTTTAATGAACAGAAATGTGTGATCCACTTATTGATCCAAACATCAAAATGAATGTATTCTGACTGGAAGAACTCAATGGTGTCAATAATTGAATTCCAATATGGCCGTCAGTTTTCAAGATGGCGGCTATTACGCAACTCAAAATTAACGTTTTCGGAAGCTGTCTGATCACCGATATTGTTGAAGGGCAACATCATTCATTGAAATGCTGTGATCAAGCTCTATTGGTTTGTATTTTTGTATATAAGAGTGATGTCAAAGCACAACCAGGACACACTGGTGACATCACTGCTGTGAGACTCAGCATGGGGTTCAGTGTCTGCTTGTAGCATACTAGCTGTAGTTGTGGTTTACTAACTGTTGTAGTGTAATCACTGTAGTTTGTAGTATACTTTAGTGTCCTAAATGCTATCTAATAAGCCCCTGTATATATCTCAACTAGAAGTTTAGTTAGTTGTAGCATTGTAGTTGATAGCCGCACCTGAATTGACAGGATGTGTCAGCGTGGGAGAGCTGAGACAAGGGTAACAGGGATTCAGTTACCTGGATGGTGTACAGATCGCACAGGACTTGCACTGGATGAATGGTCGGGCTAGGTGTAGGGCACCAGATGCTTGAACCTAGATGCATCCCATATTTAAATGTGCTTTGATGTTTTGTACGGTTGGGTGGTAAAAGGATATAGCCCTCGGCCTTTAACCGTATAACACAAGATGTTCCGCTACTAAAACGGATTGGAGGAAGTGTGTCAAACAGATACGAAAGAGGAGTTGAAGTCTCCCCGTATTTCCACCCCATTCGACCGTTATCTCTGTATTGGATAGGCGAAATCATCCATCATCAGCACCTTTGAATACGGCCAATATGGCCATACTGGCATACTCACTGCTTCAGTATGTCATTATCACCTATTGTGACGGGTGATAATGGTATTTTTGTGTCACTGATGTCAATGACGGAGGCGCGCCGTGTCTGGTGGCCTTGAGCCACGTGAGGCAACGTGCCGAGCGCTGCGACGGCCACCAGACCCGACTCAGTGCCGTCCGAGTTACGTCCCGATAGGCAGAGAATAGTATATATTAGTAGCCCGTAGTTTCCATGCGCCGACAATAGAGTTGGAAATGACACGTTCAGCCAAGGGTGAGTATGTCAGTATGGCCATATTGGCTGTATTCCATGGTGCTGATAACGGTTGATTTTGCCTATCCGATACAGTGGATAACGGTCGTGCCCATCATGATAGACTCATCCAGATTGGATGATGGAGGTGGCAGTGAAGATACATTGAAGCAAAACAGTACAAAGTTAGTCGGCCAAAATTGTCGGCCAAATGTTTAGCAACGGAAACTCCAGTTTTCCACTAAGAGAGCAGCTGAAATTCAGAATGATCCTGGTGAAGGACATGCAAAAATTCGAAGAGTGCAGCGGATGTGATCTCCCCCCCCATCGAAGCCCTGTATGACGATCGTTGTGTCAGCAAAGCTCGTGGACTTATGAGGGACTCATGCCATCCCAACCGCAGAGATACTTGCGGATGCTGCCACATGGAACACGGTTTCAGTCTCAAAGCCACTGGAAATAGACTGCAAATAAGCTTCTTTCCCCAAACAATCAGATACATGAACGAACTTATAAGAACCATGGCGAAGGTTTACCTAACTTTGCTACTACAGGGAAAACATGCACATGTATATGTTACTATTTTTCTAGCACTCTTTATTCTTATTCTTTATTTATTGCTGTGCTTGCTGTGTTTTTTGTTGTTTGCCATCTATGCCGCTGCATTGTCTGTAAGGAAGCCAAACTAAAATAAGTTTTACTCTTATGTACCTGTCCTGTACACAAGATGTAACAATAAAGTCCAACCTTGAACCTTGATCTAGGTTCAAGCATCTGGTGCCCTACACCTAGCCCGACCGTTCATCCAGTGTCATTTAAGTCCTGTGCGATCTGTACACCATCCAGGTAACTGAAGTTCCGTTACCCTTGTCTCAGCTCTCCCACGCTGGCACATCTTGTCAATTCAGGTGCGGCTCTCTAACTACAATACTACAACTAACTAAACTTCTAGTGGAGATATATACAGGGGCTAATTACCATTAGGACACTAAAGTATACTACAACAAATTACAGTGAGTACACTACAACAGTTGGTAAACCACAACTACAGTTAGTATGCTACAAGCCAACACTGAACCCCATGCTGAGTCTAACAGCAGTGATGTCACCAGTGTGCTCCTGGTTGTGCTTTGACATCACTCTTATATAATACAAAAAATACAAACCAATAGAGCTTGACCACAGCATTTCAATGCATGATCAATGAATGATGTTGCCCTTCAACAATATCTATGATCAGACAGCTTCCGAAAACGCTAATTTTGAGTCACGTAATTTGGTAAATTTGGTAAATGGTGCATTTATATAGCGCCTTTATCCAAGGCGCTTTACATAGATTGTGCATTACATTCACCCATTCACACACACATTCATACACCGATTGCGGCGGAAGCCATGCAAGGTACCAACCAGCACATCGGGAGCAATTTGGGGTTCAGTGTCTTGCCCAAGGACACTTCGACATGTAGCCAGGAGGAGCCGGGATTCGAACCGCCGACCCATGGATCATTGGATGACCTGCTCTACCTCTTGAGCCACAGTCACAGTCGTAATAGCTGCATCTTGCAAACTGGCGGCCATATTGGAATTCAATTCCAACACCATTGAGTTCTTAGTCAGAATACATTCATGTTGATGTTTGGATCATTAACACATTTAAATTTTACTTCGAAAACCTTTTTGTTTTGTTTTTTTGCATTTGACGAGGCGGCCATCTTGAAAACTGGCAGCCATCTTGGATTTTCAGCTGGATAACATGCTTTTCATAGAAAGTACATCCTGGACATCATGTGTGCCAAATTTGGTGCTTGTACCACCAAGTGAAAGATTCTTATGGAATATTGACTTAATCTGCCCCATCTTTTTGTTTAATTCCCATTGTATCATCATAATATTAAATAATTTTGATTTGCTAAATGCAGAATTGGATTTCTCATACTCAGAAACATACATTTCGATGTATAGGCCATCACAATAGGATTATTCAATCAAACTATAGTTCAAACACTGTTTAAAAACATTTTGAAAGGCGGCCATCTTGAAAAATGGTGGCCATTTAGTTTTTTCAAGTGGACAACGTACTTTTCTGAGAGAGTAGGTTCTGAAGCACAAACAAATTTGGTGCTTGTACCTTCAAGTGAACGATCGTTTCAGTAATCTGCTCCACTATATTGAAAAATAGCAGATCTCAAGCTACGAGCTTGTAGGTCTGCTATTTTTGAAAAATCGAAGAACGACTGACATAGAAACATAGCTTTTTTAGAAAACTGTCAGGATGTAGAAGACATTTTTAGAATCTGATCTCAGGTCAAAATGGGTTAAGCTAATGTGCTTCAGCAAAGCCATCGGCAGGGCATCGTACAACGTGTCGCATGCGTGCTCGTGGTACGCTGCAATTACAAACCATTTCATCATGACCTTATACATAAATCAGGAACAAATCAGCAAGTTCAAGAATGGAGCCCTGCGGGACCACTGAAAAAAAAGGTTAAAAACTCCCATAGACGTTCCCATAGACGTTTCAGAAGCTGAAGGCAATCGGTTTTGATGGCCCATCTGTAAACTGGGTGAGATCTTACCTTGAGGGAAGGAAACAGGTGGTCGATGTGAATGGTACCCTGTCTACTTCCCTCCCAGTAGAGTGTGGGGTCCCCCAAGGGAGCATCCTAGGGCCTCTACTGTTTCTAATTTATGTAAACGACATGAACTCGGCATGTAAATGCAATCTGTTCTTGTTCGCAGACGACTCAGCTCTCCTGGTCTCGGACAAAGATAAGTCGCAGGTCGAGAGAGTACTCAGCACAGAGCTCGGTAGCATCTGTCTTTGGCTCTCCGACAACAAATTGCCACTGCACCTTGGGAAAACTGAGTCTATCCTGTTTGGTTCAAGTCTAAACCTCAACAAGTCCCCGGGCTTCACAGTTAGAGTGGGTGACAATGTAGTCACAAATAAGGAAGAGGTCACTTACTTGGGTTGTATATTAGATAACAAACTCACGGGTGAAAAAATGGCAATGAAAGTGATCTCAAAGGTCAACCAGAGAACTCGTTTCTTGGGCAGGATATCCCCTTATGTCAACAGCAGTGCTATGAGAACCCCAGGTCTCATCTTACCTCTGCCCACTTTAGTAGCCTGGGATGGCTAAGAGTGGGCTATCTATCTATCTATCTATCTATCTATCTATCTATCTATCTATCTAAAAAGTATTTATTTAAATACATTTTAAGGGGGGCGGGGGGGGGGCTGCAACGCTCTATAGGTTAGTCCAGGGGACTTGAGACCCAAAAAAGAAATTGCAGACATGGGTGTCTCCCTCTCTACATAGTAAACTAATTAGCATCTGTCGAACAATGGTGAAGAATGTATACAAGGAGAAACCTAGAGTCAGCCATAAAAGACTACCAGAATCCGCTAGATTCCCAAATCAACCTAAAAGAACTACAAGACAAAATAAAAACACTTAAAACCAAGAAGGCCTGTGGGGCAGACGGTATTCTAAATGAAATGATAAAATTCACCGACCTCAAATTCCAACTGGCCATACTAAAACTCCTAAATATCGTGCTCAGATCTGGGATCTTCCCCAGCACATGGAACCAAGGGCTGATAACGCCACTCCACAAAAGTGGAGACAAATATGACCCAAATAACTACCGCGGGATCTGTGTAAACAGCAACCTCGGAAAGATCCTCTGCATGATCCTCAACCACAGAATTCTAAACTTCCTCACAGAAAGCAATGTCCTGAGCAAATCACAAATTGGCTTTCTACCAAAATATCGCACAACAGACCACATTTACACTCTAAACACCCTAATTGACAACCAAATAAACAAAAACAAAAGCAAATTATTCTCATGCTTTGTCGACTTCAAAAAAGCATTCGATTCAATTTGGCATGAGGGTCTGATGTACAAACTGTTGGAAAGTGGCATTGGGGGGAAAACCTATGACATCATAAAATCAATGTACACTAACAACAAATGCGCAGTTAAAATAGGCGAAAAGCACACAGACTTTTTCCCCCAAAGCCGAGGAGTTAGACAGGGATGCAGCCTGAGTCCAACACTCTTCAACATATATATCAACGAATTAGCAAAAACGATAGAACAGTCTACAGCTCCAGGCATCCCCTTGGCAAACACAGAAATCAAATGCTTACTTTTCGCAGATGACCTGCTGCTGCTGTCTCCAACCAAGGAAGGACTACAGCAGCAACTTGATCTCCTACACAAATTCTCGCAGACATGGGCCCTGACAGTGAACCTAACTAAGACTAAAATCATGATATTTCAAAAAAGATCCAGCCGCCAAAACCATCAATTTTTCCTAAATACAATCCCACTAGAACAAACAAAAAACTATACCTACCTTGGCCTAAACATCAGCAGCACAGGGAACTACAACCAAGCTGTAAAGGACCTGAGAGACAAGGCAAGAAGGGCATTCTATGCTATCAAAAGAAACATCAAAATAGACATCCCAATAAAAACCTGGCTTAAAATACTGGACTCTGTGATAGAACCAATTTCCCTCTATGGTTGTGAGATCTGGGGACCATTAGCAAACCATGACCTTGAAAAATGGGATAAACACCAAACCGAGACCCTACACACAGAATTCTGCAAATCCATTCTCCGTACCCAGCGAAAAACACCAAATAATGCATGCAGGGCAGAATTAGGACGATACCCACTCATAATCAAAATAAAAAAGAGAGCACTTAAGTTCTACAACCACCTAAAAGAAAGCGACCTAGATGCACTCCATAACTAGAAAGAAGCAATTCTGGGAAATTGCAAAGTGTGGTTGCCTCACTCGCTGATATAGGCCCCTCCCAGTAATTTTGCCAGCCAATTACAATGTGAAGTCACCCTTGTGATCATGCATAAGACATTCGGAGGGGATTTCCCCCCCAAAATCATGTTTTTGCAACAAACGGGTAATTGTTTTTGCAATTGTAGCGCCCCCTATGGATGAAAATGGAATTGCTTTTGGCTCTGCGTTGATTAAGCCACCCTCGACATGTGATTCGGATTTGGGATGGATCGGACATTCCGTGCGTGAATTGTGTCATTTTTTGTAAAATAGGCCCCTCCCACTAACTTCGGAAGACGATTACGGACAAACGATACAGAAGATCAAAATTCTGACTGTGCTGTTTTAATCGGATAGGTCCGGAGATCATGTGTACCGATATTTGTGAGATTTGGACAAAATCTGTAGGTGGAGGATCCAAAAGTGTGTTTTGAACAAAATTCAAAATGGCGGAAAATCTATCTAGACGCAAATGGGCGGGGCCTATATGGGGAGATGCGTCATGACCCAAGGAATCCAGGAAAAAATTATTTTGATTTTACGACCTACGGTTCAAGAGTTATACGCCAAAACGTAAAGTGCGCCACCATGAGGCCGATCAATATACTTATAAGGTTATTAATTTTAGTAATTATTATGAACCTTCCCCCCAAGTGTTGTAACTATAGCCCGTACGGTCTCAGAGGAAAAAATACTTGAATGTGAGTTTTTGCATTTTCCCATTCATGTCAATGGGGAAATTTAATCCACTAATTAATTAATATCAATTAAACTATACAACGGATGTCTTAGCAAGGAGATAGCACACTATTCCCGATAAAGCCGGTCGTTTTGACATATGGCTCAAGTGTGTGCGGCAAAAACTGTGGGAGGAGTAGCACGTCAAAATAAAGTTTATACAGAAAGAAAACAAGAAAGAAAGAAAGAAAAGGTAAGGGGAACAATAGTATGGTTGCCCATAGGCAACCACACTAACAAGGCACTCACACACAGCGAAACTCTAGAGAGATGCCCCCTCAGCCAGCTGGCCCTGGAACTCCGGGCACAAACACAAACAGAGCCACGAGATAGAAAACCCATTGGACTAAACCAAATTATAAAACAGCAAAAGGAAAACTACCTGACACATTGGAAAGAAGCAACACAAAAGCAGAGTAAACTAGAATGCTATCTGGCCCTAAACAGAGAATACGCAGTGGCAGAATACCTGAGCACCGTGACCGACCCAAAACAAAGAAAAATCCTAACTAGGTACAGACTCAGCGAACACAGTCTTGCGATCGAGAAAGGCCGTCATAGGCAGACCTGTATCCCGAGAGAAGACAGACTATGCACCCACTGCACACAAAATGAAGTGGAAACCGAGCTACACTTCCTAACCATCTGTCCATTGTACCAAGACATCAGAGACACATACTTCCCACAGATTACAACCACACACGGAGATTTTGAAAACATGACCAATGACAAAAAACTCCCATATCTGCTGGGCGAAGTACAACAATGTGCAAACACAGCAGCAAGATTCGTGAGTTGCTGTGATAGGAGAAGGATATCAAACGGAACACAACCACCCTAAAGACTAATCATTGTGTATATTCCTGCACTATACCTGCATCCAGTGATCTTGGTACAATATAGAAATTGATCTATTGAAGATTCTGACGTTCAAATGTACATATTTTTTGTTTTGATTGTATTGCTGTATTGTTGTATTGTGCTTTCTGCTTTGGCAATGTAAACGTATGTTTTCTCATGCCAATAAAGCCCTTTGAATTGAATTGAATTGAATTGAGAGCAGTGCTAGGGGCTGAGGTGGAGTCTGAAGAGGTGAGATTTCCCAGAAGGCCTCAGTCTCTACGACGCCGCATCCCCCCCCCCCACCCCTAAACAAGTATCGTATGACTGTTAAGCTGATTGCAAAGCTGCTTGAGCTGACCCAGTCGTTTAACTGCTCTTAATGCCACCATCAGCACGTCCACACTAGGGCCGTCACCATCAGCACGTCCACACTAGGGCCGTCACCATCATGACAATTTACCTGACGATTTATTGTCATACAAATAATTGCGAACTAACGACTTAATTGTGTTTTTTGGCCGTTGAACATTTGAACATAAAATTTATAGCATTACTTTAACGTTTTCCTTTTGTGCTTGGTAAACAAACGTTGCATGGGGCAGACATGACAAATAATGTAAATAAATATACACAGAAATGATTGACAACAATGACCAGTACAAAATAAAAATAAAAACGATGTACTATGTCCAAAACGGGGCATATTTCATCATTTTATACTTTCCACTATATTCTTTCAACGGATTAATTCACACCGACTTTCGACCAGGCGATATGGGGTCGGTCATAGCTGAGTGGTTGTGAGAGCGCCTGGGGAGCCAGAGCCCCTGGTTGTCCCAGGTACGATTCAAGGCCAGGCCAGCAATGTGTGGATGTGTGTCCCTGAGCAAGACTCTAGACCCCTACGGTAATTGCTTCCCGTGAGGCACTCGCTCCCCAGCGAGTGGCTGCTCACTGCTCCTCGTTGTTATAGGAGGGGAAAATGCAGAGGACGAATTTCATGTATGTGCGCATATATATATATACACACACACACACACACACACACACACACACACACACACACACACACACACACACACACACACAGTGACAAAAACACCAGAAGGAGTGGGGACTATTCTACAATTCTATTATTATAAACTTTATTACAGGCTCGTGGCCCACAAGGTAAGACAGTACATCACAAATAGAGAATAAAAAATAAATAAAAATACAGTACATTTACCCAGCCCCACAGGTTACTACTCTAAGCGAGGCACTCGTGCCAGTGTCCTCTGATGGTAGAAGTGTACCTTACAGAACTACGGCCTGGGTCTGTCATCTGTCCAATGAGTCCATTCAGTCCATATTATGTAAGAGTAGTTCTCTCAGAGACAGTGTCTCTCTCTCTCTCTCTCTCTCTCTCTCTCTCTCCATCTCTGCCTATATTCTTTATTCATATGGATCCCCATTAGCTGCCACCGAAGTAGCAGCTGCTCTTCCTGGGGTCCATGACAAACAATACATATAACAACACAACACAATAAGAAAATAAAACGACACAATAAAAACATGTACTAATCTTGCCTTGCCTCCTGCCGTGCAGAACAAGTGTGTCCGCTACTGGCCCGACCTCAACGCCACCAAGGAGTTCGGGAAGGTGGTGGTGAGGAACGTGGACGAGCGGCCGGCACAGGACTACATCCTGAGGGAGCTGGAGGTGACCCGCCTGGACCGGGTAAGGAAGACAGGCGGCTGCTTCAGTCCCTGCAGACGGATAATAGCTTAGCCTTAGCGCAGGTGTGGGCAACTTTGACGATGGCGAGGGCCAATATATTTCCACACTCACTCCAGAGGGCCACAGTGCATTACTACTGTCGTAGCAAAAATAGCCGATCTACAAGCTCATAACGCGTTGCATTGCGACGCGTTTTGAGCTTGTAGATGGGCTATTTTTGCTATATTTGAATTGAAAACCTGAATAATTGTTTGCTTTTTTTTAATTGGAATCCTGAAAAGTAACATTTTTATTGAATTTCAAATGCATTTAGTTATAGTTATGTTAACTTTATGAACTGTTAACATAACTACATTGGACACAAAAAGACAATAACATTTGAATACTAGTCATTAAGTACTAGTCATTTTAATACTAGTCATGAAATAATTAAAGCGGGTCATGCTTGGAATTGCAACAGCTGAAATCAATACTATATCAGTATTCTGATATTAACATGAGGGCCACATTAAGTGAAGGTGGGGGCCGCATGTGGCCCCCGGGCCGCCAGTTGCCCACCCCTGCCTTAGCGTGATCGGTCATTTCTGATGTGCTATGCCAGAACTCTAGACTTTCCAGCTGACATTTCTTTCTTATTTGGTAAAGTAGAATTATTGGCGGGAACAGTCAACACACTCTAAATCAATGGTTCTCAAGGTGGGGTCCAGGGTCATTCAGGGGGTTCCAGGGGGTCCCCCAGCAATATTGTCATCAAAAATCAGTTGAAACACTGTCACCATACATCGTCTATTTTAGAATAGCCGATCTACAAGCTCACAACACATGCAACACATTGTGAGCTTTGTAGATCAGCTCTTATTTTAAAAACAATCGTGATATATTATTGAAACATTTTAACAACAACAAATCTATTAAGGGGGTCACAAGA
Source organism: Electrona antarctica (assembly GCF_951216825.1). Taxonomy (NCBI): domain Eukaryota; kingdom Metazoa; phylum Chordata; class Actinopteri; order Myctophiformes; family Myctophidae; genus Electrona; species Electrona antarctica. The sequence goes on along the minus strand of NC_136807.1, from coordinate 5,700,976 downwards.
TATGTTCTGATGGGGGGGTCCGCAGCCAAATGCATATTAATTTTGGCTTGACATGAAAAGGTCTGAAAACCCTGTACCATGTTTGACCTGCAGAGGGAGCATGTGAGGTACATCTGGCATTACCAGTACCTGAGCTGGCCGGACCACGGCGTGCCCAACGAGCCCGGGGGAGTCCTGAGCTTCCTGGAGCAGGTCAACCGCACACAGAGCGCCATTCCAGACACCGGGCCTATCGTGGTCCACTGCAGGTACGAGGAGGAGGTTAGCACTCAACCCATTCTGGGCGGGAAACCCCTTTTGGTGTTTTAACCCATTTTGACCTGAGATCAGATTCTAAAAATGTCTTCTACATCCTGACAGTTTTCTGAAAAAGCTATGTTTCTATATCAGTCGTTCTTCGGTTTTTCAAAAATAGCAGACCTACAAGCTCGTAGCGCGCCACCGAGTGGCGCGCTACGAGCTTGTAGGTCTGCTATTTTTCAATAGCTAAAGCATAACATAATGCTAACACCAAAAGGGGTTCCCGCCCAAAATGGGTTAAGCATTATGTTTTAGCTATTGAAAAATAGCAGATCTACAAGCTCATCTACGAGCTTGTAGATCTGCTATTTTTTTATCTTTTTAATATATATTCTTTCAGTGAACCTTTTCAACTCAAATCTTTGCTTCTGGGGGGTCCCTGGAACTACATATTTTCAGATGCAAGTCGGTGGCCAATTACATATAATTTTTGGTGTCCTTGACCTTGACATGAAATATTGAGCACCACTGACAATTTCGTCGTCGGGCCTAAATGAGTTAAATTAACACTATAATAATACACTTTATAAACCATAGGGCAGAAACTTTCCTTCAGTGCCAGCTCTGGCAGAAAGGTGCTTTCTGTCACACAGCTCTGACAGAAAGGTGCTTTCTGTCACAAAGACATTTCTGTCACAGTAAGGTTAAAATACCCTACCATGCAAAAACAGGTTGGTGGCCTACCACAGTGGTTTGTTTGGGAATCAACCCCAGATTATGTTCTGGGGTCCCCTGCAGGGCCCAGGAGATGTTCTGGGGACCCAGGGCCCAGGAGATGTTCTGGGGTCCCCTGCAGGGCCCAGGAGATGTTCTGGGGTCCCCTGCAGGGCCCAGGAGATGTTCTGGGGTCTCCTGCAGGGCCCAGGAGATGTTCTGGGGTCCCCTGCAGGGCCCAGGAGATGTTCTGGGGTCCCCTGCAGGGCCCAGGAGATGATCTGGGGTCTCCTGCAGGGCCCAGGAGATGTTCTGGGGTCCCCTGCAGGGCCCAGGAGATGTTCTGGGGTCCCCTGCAGGGCCCAGGAGATGTTCTGGGGTCTCCTGCAGGGCCCAGGAGATGTTCTGGGGACCCCTGTAGGGCCCAGGAGATGTTCTGGGGTCCCCTGCAGGGCCCAGGAGATGTTCTGGGGTCCCCTGCAGGGCCCAGGAGATGTTCTGGGGTCTCCTGCAGGGCCCAGGAGATGTTCTGGGGACCCCTGTAGGGCCCAGGAGATGTTCTGGGGTCCCCTGCAGGGCCCAGGAGATGTTCTGGGGTCCCCTGCAGGGCCCAGGAGATGTTCTGGGGTCCCCTGCAGGGCCCAGGAGATGTTCTGGGGACCCAGGACCCAGGAGATGTTCTGGGGACCCAGGGCCCAGGAGATGTTCTGGGGTCCCCTGCAGGGCCCAGGAGATGTTCTGGGGACCCAGGGCCCAGGAGATGTTCTGGGGACCCAGGACCCAGGAGATGTTCTGGGGTCCCCTGCAGGGCCCAGGAGATGTTCTGGGGTCCCAGGGCCCAGGAGATGTTCTGGGGACCCAGGGCCCAGGAGATGTTCTGGGGACCCAGGACCCAGGAGATGTTCTGGGGTCCCCTGCAGGGCCCAGGAGATGTTCTGGGGTCCCCTGCAGGGCCCAGGAGATGTTCTGGGGACCCAGGGCCCAGGAGATGTTCTGGGGACCCAGGGCCCAGGAGATGTTCTGGGGTCCCCTGCAGGGCCCAGGAGATGTTCTGGGGTCCCCTGCAGGGCCCAGGAGTTCAAAACTTTGAATCCCTATCTGATCGGAGCACATTTTGAAATCCTACATTTTGTGATCCAGCTATGATCAGACAATCCAGCCGGATGTTGTCCCGGGAGTTCAACTTCAGGATTAGATAGGATCACCTTGATCCAGATACAGATTTTTCAGGATTTCCAGATCTGAATATCAGTGCTCTAATCCTATACCTATCGCCACCTAGTGGATATGAATAGCAACATAAGGGAGCCGGGCATTATAGCAAGTTCGAGACATTTAACCCATTTTGACCTGAGATCAGATTCTAAAAATGTCTTCTACATCCTGACAGTTTTCTGAAAAAGCTATGTTTCTATGTCAGTGGTTCTTCGATTTTCAAAAATAGCAGATCTACAAGCTCGTAGCGCGCCACTCGGTGGCGCGCTATGAGCTTGTAGATCTGCTATTTTTCAATAGCTAAAGCATAACATAATGCTATAACACCAAAAGGGGTTCCCACCCAGAATGGGTTAACTCTAGGATCCAGGATTTAACAACAGCCAGAACCTTTTGCTCCAGCTGATGATCCAGAACCACCCGTGGACCTTCCTCTAGATGAGACTCTTAGTGGTTCTGGTTCTGGTGTCCACAGTTACTTTGATAATGAGATTCTGGTGTCCACAGTTACTTTGATAATGAGATTATGGTGTCCACAGTTACTTTGATAATGAGATTCTGGTGTCCACAGTTACTTTGATAATGAGATTCTGGTGTCCACAGTTACTTTGATAATGAGATTCTGGTGTCCACAGTTACTTTGATAATGAGATTCTGGTGTCCACAGTTACTTTGATAATGAGATTCTGGTGTCCACAGTTACTTTGATAATGAGATTCTGATGTCCACAGTTACTTTGATAATGAGATTCTGGTGTCCACAGTTACTTTGATAATGAGATTCTGGTGTCCACAGTTACTTTGATAATGAGATTCTGGTGTCCACAGTTACTTTTGAAGGCCAATCATGCCAGTTTTGTTGAATTGATTCATTTTATTAAATTATGATCACAAGCTCTTAATTTGCTCGTCCCTCGTCATGGCGCTTTACTATTCTGTGCTCAGGTTTTAACTCAGACAGGGCCGAGTCGTGACTCGGACAGGGCCGAGTCACGACTCGGACAGGGCCGAGTCGTAACTCGGACAGGGCCGAGTCGTAACTCGGACAGGGCCGAGTCGTAACTAGGACAGGGCCGAGTCGTAACTAGGACAGGGCCGAGTCGTAACTAGGACAGGGCTGAGTCGTAACTAGGACAGGGCTGAGTCGTAACTAGGACAGGGCTGAGTCGTAACTAGGACAGGGCTGAGTCGTAACTAGGACAGGGCTGAGTCGTAACTAGGACAGGGCTGAGTCGTAACTAGGACAGGGCTGAGTCGTAACTAGGACAGGGCTGAGTGGTAACTAGGACAGGGCTGAGTGGTAACTAGGACAGGGCTGAGTCGTAACTAGGACAGGGCTGAGTCGTAACTAGGACAGGGCTGAGTGGTAACTAGGACAGGGCTGAGTGGTAACTAGGACAGGGCTGAGTCGTAACTAGGACAGGGCTGAGTCGTAACTAGGACAGGGCTGAGTGGTAACTAGGACAGGGCTGAGTCGTAACTCGGACAGGGCTGAGTGGTAACTAGGACAGGGCTGAGTGGTAACTAGGACAGGGCTGAGTGGTAACTAGGACAGGGCTGAGTCGTAACTCGGACAGGGCTGAGTGGTAACTAGGACAGGGCTGAGTCGTAACTAGGACAGGGCCGAGTCGTAACTAGGACAGGGCTGAGTCGTAACTCGGACAGGGCCGAGTCGTAACTAGGACAGGGCCGAGTCGTAACTAGGACAGGGCCGAGTCGTAACTAGGACAGGGCCGAGTCGTAACTAGGACAGGGCCGAGTCGTAACTAGGACAGGGCTGAGTCGTAACTAGGACAGGGCTGAGTCGTAACTCGGACAGGGCTGAGTCGTAACTAGGACAGGGCCGAGTCGTAACTAGGACAGGGCCGAGTCGTAACTCGGACAGGGCCGAGTCGTAACTAGGACAGGGCTGAGTCGTAACTAGGACAGGGCTGAGTCGTAACTAGGACAGGGCTGAGTCGTAACTAGGACAGGGCTGAGTCGTAACTCAGGGACAGGGCTGAGTCGTAACTCAGGGACAGGGCTGAGTCGTAACTCAGGGACAGGGCTGAGTCGTAACTAGGACAGGGCTGAGTCGTAACTAGGACAGGGCTGAGTCGTAACTAGGACAGGGCTGAGTCGTAACTAGGACAGGGCTGAGTCGTAACTAGGACAGGGCTGAGTCGTAACTAGGACAGGGCTGAGTCGTAACTAGGACAGGGCTGAGTCGTAACTAGGACAGGGCTGAGTCGTAACTAGGACAGGGCTGAGTCGTAACTCAGGGACAGGGCTGAGTCGTAACTAGGACAGGGCTGAGTCGTAACTCGGACAGGGCCGAGTGGTAACTCGGACAGGGCTGAGTCGTAACTAGGACAGGGCTGAGTCGTAACTAGGACAGGGCCGAGTCGTAACTCGGACAGGGCTGAGTCGTAACTAGGACAGGGCTGAGTCGTAACTCGGACAGGGCTGAGTCGTAACTCGGACAGGGCTGAGTCGTAACTCGGACAGGGCTGAGTCGTAACTAGGACAGGGCTGAGTCGTAACTCAGAGTCGTAACCCGGACAGGGCTGAGTCGTAACTCGGACAGGGCTGAGTCGTAACTAGGACAGGGCTGAGTCGTAACTAGGACAGGGCTGAGTCGTAACTAGGACAGGGCTGAGTCGTAACTCGGACAGGGCTGAGTCGTAACTAGGACAGGGCTGAGTCGTAACTAGGACAGGGCTGAGTCGTAACTCGGACAGGGCTGAGTCGTAACTAGGACAGGGCTGAGTCGTAACTCGGACAGGGCTGAGTCGTAACTCGGACAGGGCTGAGTCGTAACTCGGACAGGGCTGAGTCGTAACTCGGACAGGGCTGAGTCGTAACTAGGACAGGGCTGAGTCGTAACTCGGACAGGGCTGAGTCGTAACTAGGACAGGGCTGAGTCGTAACTAGGACAGGGCTGAGTCGTAACTAGGACAGGGCTGAGTCGTAACTCGGACAGGGCTGAGTCGTAACTCGGACAGGGCTGAGTGGTAACTAGGACAGGGCTGAGTCGTAACTAGGACAGGGCTGAGTCGTAACTAGGACAGGGCTGAGTCGTAACCCGGACAGGGCTGAGTCGTAACCCGGACAGGGCTGAGTCGTAACCCGGACAGGGCTGAGTCGTAACCCGGACAGGGCTGAGTCGTAACCCGGACAGGGCTGAGTCGTAACTCGGACAGGGCTGAGTCGTAACTCGGACAGGGCTGAGTCGTAACTCGGACAGGGCTGAGTCGTAACCCGGACAGGGCTGAGTCGTAACTCGGACAGGGCTGAGTCGTAACTAGGACAGGGCTGAGTCGTAACTAGGACAGGGCTGAGTCGTAACTAGGACAGGGCTGAGTCGTAACTCGGACAGGGCTGAGTCGTAACTAGGACAGGGCTGAGTCGTAACTAGGACAGGGCTGAGTCGTAACTCGGACAGGGCTGAGTCGTAACTAGGACAGGGCTGAGTCGTAACTCGGACAGGGCTGAGTCGTAACTCGGACAGGGCTGAGTCGTAACTAGGACAGGGCTGAGTCGTAACTAGGACAGGGCTGAGTCGTAACTAGGACAGGGCTGAGTCGTAACTAGGACAGGGCTGAGTCGTAACTAGGACAGGGCTGAGTCGTAACTAGGACAGGGCTGAGTCGTAACTAGGACAGGGCTGAGTCGTAACTAGGACAGGGCTGAGTCGTAACTAGGACAGGGCTGAGTCGTAACTCGGACAGGGCTGAGTCGTAACTCGGACAGGGCTGAGTCGTAACTCGGACAGGGCTGAGTCGTAACTCGGACAGGGCTGAGTCGTAACTAGGACAGGGCTGAGTCGTAACTAGGACAGGGCTGAGTCGTAACTAGGACAGGGCTGAGTCGTAACTAGGACAGGGCTGAGTCGTAACTAGGACAGGGCTGAGTCGTAACCCGGACAGGGCTGAGTCGTAACCCGGACAGGGCTGAGTCGTAACTAGGACAGGGCTGAGTCGTAACTAGGACAGGGCTGAGTCGTAACTAGGACAGGGCTGAGTCGTAACCCGGACAGGGCTGAGTCGTAACTAGGACAGGGCTGAGTCGTAACTAGGACAGGGCTGAGTCGTAACCCGGACAGGGCTGAGTCGTAACTAGGACAGGGCTGAGTCGTAACTCGGACAGGGCTGAGTCGTAACTAGGACAGGGCTGAGTCGTAACTAGGACAGGGCTGAGTCGTAACTAGGACAGGGCCGAGTCGTAACCCGGACAGGGCTGAGTCGTAACTCGGACAGGGCTGAGTCGTAACTCGGACAGGGCTGAGTCGTAACTCGGACAGGGCTGAGTCGTAACTCGGACAGGGCTGAGTCGTAACTCGGACAGGGCTGAGTCGTAACTCGGACAGGGCTGAGTCGTAACCCGGACAGGGCTGAGTCGTAACTAGGACAGGGCTGAGTCGTAACTCGGACAGGGCTGAGTCGTAACTCGGACAGGGCTGAGTCGTAACTAGGACAGGGCTGAGTCGTAACCCGGACAGGGCTGAGTCGTAACCCGGACAGGGCTGAGTCGTAACTCGGACAGGGCTGAGTCGTAACTCGGACAGGGCTGAGTCGTAACTAGGACAGGGCTGAGTCGTAACTCGGACAGGGCTGAGTCGTAACTCGGACAGGGCTGAGTCGTAACTCGGACAGGGCTGAGTCGTAACTCGGACAGGGCTGAGTCGTAACTCGGACAGGGCTGAGTCGTAACTCGGACAGGGCTGAGTCGTAACTCGGACAGGGCTGAGTCGTAACTAGGACAGGGCTGAGTCGTAACTAGGACAGGGCTGAGTCGTAACTAGGACAGGGCTGAGTCGTAACTAGGACAGGGCTGAGTCGTAACTAGGACAGGGCTGAGTCGTAACCCGGACAGGGCTGAGTCGTAACTAGGACAGGGCTGAGTCGTAACTAGGACAGGGCTGAGTCGTAACTAGGACAGGGCTGAGTCGTAACTAGGACAGGGCTGAGTCGTAACTCGGACAGGGCTGAGTCGTAACTAGGACAGGGCTGAGTCGTAACTAGGACAGGGCTGAGTCGTAACTAGGACAGGGCTGAGTCGTAACTAGGACAGGGCCTAGTTGAGGTGTGATTCATTTCAGAATACCATGGTCTGCAACAGGTGTGATTCATTTCAGAATACCATGGTCTGCTTGAGGTGTGATTCATTTCAGAATACCATGGTCTGCTTGAGGTGTGATTCATTTCAGAATACCATGGTCTGCTTGAGGTGTGATTCATTTCAGAATACCATGGTCTGCAACAGGTGTGATTCATTTCAGAATACCATGGTCTGCTTGAGGTGTGATTCATTTCAGAATACCATGGTCTGCTTGAGGTGTGATTCATTTCAGAATACCATGGTCTGCTTGAGGTGTGATTCATTTCAGAATACCATGGTCTGCAACAGGTGTGATTCATTTCAGAATACCATGGTCTGCAACAGGTGTGATTCATTTCAGAATACCATGGTCTGCTTGAGGTGTGATTCATTTCAGAATACCATGGTCTGCAACAGGTGTGATTAATTTCAGAATACCATGGTCTGCTTGAGGTGTGATTCATTTCAGAATACCATGGTCTGCTTGAGGTGTGATTCATTTCAGAATACCATGGTCTGCTTGAGGTGTGATTCATTTCAGAATACCATGGTCTGCTTGAGGTGTGATTCATTTCAGAATACCATGGTCTGCTTGAGGTGTGATTCATTTCAGAATACCATGGTCTGCTTGAGGTGTGATTCATTTCAGAATACCATGGTCTGCAACAGGTGTGATTCATTTCAGAATACCATGGTCTGCAACAGGTGTGATTCATTTCAGAATACCATGGTCTGCTTGAGGTGTGATTCATTTCAGAATACCATGGTCTGCTTGAGGTGTGATTCATTTCAGAATACCATGGTCTGCTTGAGGTGTGATTCATTTCAGAATACCATGGTCTGCAACAGGTGTGATTCATTTCAGAATACCATGGTCTGCTTGAGGTGTGATTCATTTCAGAATACCATGGTCTGCTTGAGGTGTGATTCATTTCAGAATACCATGGTCTGCTTGAGGTGTGATTCATTTCAGAATACCATGGTCTGCAACAGGTGTGATTCATTTCAGAATACCATGGTCTGCTTGAGGTGTGATTCATTTCAGAATACCATGGTCTGCTTGAGGTGTGATTCATTTCAGAATACCATGGTCTGCTTGAGGTGTGATTCATTTCAGAATACCATGGTCTGCTTGAGGTGTGATTCATTTCAGAATACCATGGTCTGCTTGAGGTGTGATTCATTTCAGAATACCATGGTCTGCTTGAGGTGTGATTCATTTCAGAATACCATGGTCTGCTTGAGGTGTGATTCATTTCAGAATACCATGGTCTGCTTGAGGTGTGATTCATTTCAGAATACCATGGTCTGCTTGAGGTGTGATTCATTTCAGAATACCATGGTCTGCTTGAGGTGTGATTCATTTCAGAATACCATGGTCTGCTTGAGGTGTGATTCATTTCAGAATACCATGGTCTGCTTGAGGTGTGATTCATTTCAGAATACCATGGTCTGCTTGAGGTGTGATTCATTTCAGAATACCATGGTCTGCTTGAGGTGTGATTCATTTCAGAATACCATGGTCTGCAACAGGTGTGATTCATTTCAGAATACCATGGTCTGCTTGAGGTGTGATTCATTTCAGAATACCATGGTCTGCTTGAGGTGTGATTCATTTCAGAATACCATGGTCTGCTTGAGGTGTGATTCATTTCAGAATACCATGGTCTGCTTGAGGTGTGATTCATTTCAGAATACCATGGTCTGCTTGAGGTGTGATTCATTTCAGAATACCATGGTCTGCTTGAGGTGTGATTCATTTCAGAATACCATGGTCTGCTTGAGGTGTGATTCATTTCAGAATACCATGGTCTGCTTGAGGTGTGATTCATTTCAGAATACCATGGTCTGCTTGAGGTGTGATTCATTTCAGAATACCATGGTCTGCTTGAGGTGTGATTCATTTCAGAATACCATGGTCTGCAACAGGTGTGATTCATTTCAGAATACCATGGTCTGCAACAGGTGTGATTCATTTCAGAATACCATGGTCTGCTTGAGGTGTGATTCCGAATGTAACCATGTGTTGTGTGATATATATTTCTGTTATAGGCCTATGATGGGAAAGAACTAGCACAATGTAGTCCTGTGTGTGAACTGTGAACCATACGGTTTGATATTTTGTGTCATTTATCTCTGCAGTGCAGGCATCGGAAGGACGGGTACCATTATCGTCGTCGACATCCTAATTGATATCATCAACCGACAAGGTAGGGTCAACTACATATGGTAGTGTACAGATGGGACACAAGCTTGCAAGGAATAGTGAGCTTGTAGATTAGCAATTGTTTCTATTTTTGAAATGTTTTCTATTTTTCAAAAAGTTTGAAAAACACTAGGTTAATGTTATTGCTGGGCAACAGAACCTGAAGACACTGGTCAATGGCGAAGCAACGAAGCAACAACATTTTTCAGCACAATACTCCCTTCAATGTCATGCAAGCTAATACTGTGATGCAAAGCAGCAGCGTTCCCTGTCTCTCTACACCCTGTCTCTCTACACCCTGTCTCTCTACACCCTGTCTCTCTACACCCTGTCTCTCTACACCCTGTCTCTCTACACCCTGTCTCTCTACACCAGTGGTTCTCAAAGTGTGGTCCAGCGAACCCCAGGGGTTCCAGGGAGTTCCCCTACAAGAGTAGTTAAACATAGCGACACAACAATTTGCACCACTTCCATTTATTATGTTGGCTATTCAAAAACAGCAGCTCTACAACAAACTGATAAGAAACAAATCAGGGAAAAGGAAAACACTTTTTCTCTCTTTTGCACTATCTATCCCTTTGTTTGCTGTGTTTTCTGTTTGATGTTATATTATATATTTGCTGCTGCATTGTCTGAAGGAAGCAAAACAACTTGTGTACCTGTACACAAGATGTAACAATACAGTACAAGTACAGTGAGCTTGTTCAAGGTTCAAGACCTTGAACAAGCTCACCGCTGAGAGCTTGTATATCTGCTACTTTTGAAAATGTTTGAAAAACATCTAAAATTTGGAATAATTTGGAATTCTTTTAACATAAATCGGGGTCTGTGTGTGTGTGTGTGTGTGTGTGTGTGTGTGTGTGTGTGTGTGTGTGTGCGTGTGCGTGTGCGCGGCAGGTCTAGACTGTGACATAGACATCCCGAAGACCATCCAGAGGGTGCGGCAGCAGCGGTCGGGCATGGTGCAGACCGAGGCTCAGTACAAGTTCATCTACATGGCGGTGCAGCAGTACATCGACACCGCCCAGAAGAGGCTGGAGGAGGAGCAGGTCATTAGGAACCATTGTTTCAAACGCCATTAGCAGATCTACAAGCTCACAATGTGTCGCAAATAAACGTGTGACCATTTGTGAGCTTGTAGATCTATGTACGTCTTTAATTTGTCTGTATGCGACCGTTGTAATATAATACAGAGCTTAAAACACTTCTGGTGCCACTGAATCTTTCAGAATAATGGAGTACCAGGCAGATGAGGGAGCTTTTATTCTGAAAACGCCCCTCTTTCCCTTTCCCCCAAAAAGCGGTCACAAAATCGCCCATTTCTACATGGCTAGCGTAAGTCCGACCTCTCTTTAGAAGTGTTAATATTGTAATCACAATGCAGCATGAAGTCAAAAATGAGCGCAGAACATTCACGCTTTGATTCTCTGCGTGGATGCAGCGTAGATTCCGATAGAAATGGGTTTTAAAGGGGCATTCCCTTTAAGTCGGGCCGTCAACAAGGAAGTAAATGGGTGCACACGCACGAAACAGGTCGGCAGGGCTGAGCAAGGCATTGAATAGCAACGCAAAAAATGCAAATATGTTTTTTAGAGATATTGATAAAAAAGGTCTTAAGACGTCCTAGGCACCCGCTGTTTGATAAGACGTCTGTGGATGTCCTAGGCATCAGAAGTGTTAAGTTTTGTTACATTGTATGTATGAAGAAAAGAAAAAATACCGTATATTTGTTTCGCAATTATTAAATTAACCTACATGAGCAAGATGAAGTCAGCTAATGGTTCTAAATGTCGGTTTCCATATACATTTTGGGTTATTGCCGAGCCCTAGTACAGCATTGCAGAACATGTGCTTACACAGCAGACGACCGTAGACTTCCTAGACGACACACACAAAGTTAAATATTGAAGCAGTATGGTGGAGCAGAGTGTGTTACGTACTCACGTGTTGTGTGTTGTATTCCTCATGGACCTGCTGGACTAATCTAAATGGGGGTTTTACAGCACTGGTTCTCCATGTGGGGTCCTTTTTTGGGGGGTTCCAGGGGGGCAAAAGCAGTTAACATTATCCGTTTATACATTGGCTATTCTACAATAGCAGGTGAACAAGCTCACAGCGCGACACTTTATTATTTACGAAATTGATGTGATTTGTAACTATTTCCTGAGGGGCAGGCGCTAGCCCCTCCAATGCATGGCTTTTGAAGATTATTACGTCATGTGGCAGCCAAGTCTATGGATTTTAAAGGACCTATAACATAAAATTCAACTTTTTCAATTTCTTTTGTGTTTTTGGGGCTCCCATATGTGTTTTCTATCCCCACAAATAACCAATTTTGAACAATCAGGTTTTCATATCATATAGGTGCTTTAATGGAAATTGCTCTCAGGAACAGCTCAACTGATTTTGGCCTCATCGTGATGTCATCAATGTCACCCTACTTTATATAATTCCTCCTGTTCTTTAGTCTTCAGTTCCAAATTTGCATTTCCACTTTGTTTACAATGTCCACCATTGTTGATTTTCCAAGCTGGAATGGAATGGAAACAAGCCTGGTTTTATCTAGCATCAGTATTATAATGACTCAAATATTAAATAATCTGCATATCAGCACCCCCACCACCTCAGGACATTGTGGTACTGCAGCTAAAACTGCTTTCAAAGTCCAGAAAGAAATGACAAGGACTGGTTATATCAGAGTGGTGATTGAGGCTCAAACCATTAGAAATAATGTTGAGGGACATAGACAATATGATTTTTAAAATGCATGTTATTTGCGCTTTAAAGGAGCATTCAGTGATTTGGGTGATTTGGAAAAAAACCCGGTCCACCCGGTAACAAGATGTGCACATGCACACGCTCTACAGTGGGGGAAGTACAACAGACCAACAGCACGCGCACCAATGCCAGCCACACTCGATCATGATTGGAGGAAGGCACCTCTCATCCTGATTGGATGAAAGCTTTGCCACCCAATGCCCAAACCGAAACTAGGGTTTTTTGACCCCCAGGGGCTCACTGGGGACAGGGAGGAACTCCTTATATGGTCAGCACACTTTATAGTAGGGAGGATTATCCAAAAAATAAGTGATAGTTGAATTAAGTGAAATCACTGAATGTACCTTTAATATTTGTTTAGGGCTCTAAATGACGACGTAAAGCGCTGTGAGGCCGATATAAATACAGCCGACAGTGCACGTGCATCTATTCACATTACAGCTGCACACAGAGCACATGTAATGCGATCATATTCACGTGGCTGTGTGGTGTATAGAATAGGGCGGGGCATGTTTCTCACGCGTACCAGAACACAAAGACTTTCAGTAAAACCGCCTGAAATGGATTCATTTCTACATCCTCATAGTTATAAAAATGGATCAAATAACACAGAGGCCTTTGCTGTGAATGCTATGACAGTCAGAACAACGAGCCCTTAATGTTATAATGTTCTAAAGGACCCCAAAGGGCATTTTTGTGTGTTTTCCCTGAAACACACTCTGTGGTCTTTGCCTTCCATAGAGTGCATGTTTACGGGGGCACGGTGGCACAGTCGGTAGTGCTGTCGCCTCACAGCTAGAAGGTCCTGGGTTCGATTCCCACTCGGGACACTGTGGGCGCTGGCGGCGTGTCCTCTCCTCCACGTCATCAGTGCCCATGATACCCGAGGCGGGGTTGGTGAAAGGGCCTTTCTGTGTGGAGTGGGAAAGGAACTGGTTGGAATAACGTGTTCCTTCCACGCGCTACGTCCAACCAGGGAAACTCCCCCCCTGTCAGGTGTAAAGGAGCGACTTGGACACTCAGCTTGGCGGAGGGTGTGTAGAGCTCCCCAGTTTGGCGGAGGGTGTGTAGAGCTCCCCAGTTTGGCGGAGGGTGTGTAGAGCCCAGGATCACATTAGATAATAGAGGGTATGCGCATGCATAAAGTGAATGGCAAATCGAGTGGCAAAGCGACAGGCAAATTGAGTTTAACGTTGTTTAATGCAATCAGATAGGACTTTTTTGTTTGGATGTATGGGCTGTCAAGGCCAGAAAGTAGTGTTTGGCCACTCAGTAGGCATTCCTGCATAACTTCCGGGTTTGATGATGATGTCACGCGCATACCCTCTATTGACACAGGGGTAAAAAATGGGTTACAAAAATCGTGGGATAGAAATTATATATATATATATATATATATATATATATATATATATATATATAAAAGAGTGCATGTTTACTGTTGTGTTTTCCTTGTGCTGACCTTGCAGAGAAACAAGACCAAGGAGCGAGAGTACTCCAATATCCAATATCCACAGATGACCAACTCCAGGTCCAAAAGCAGTATTACACCATCCCGTTCCTCTTCTGTGTGAGTACCCACTCCCTAGACCAGTACCCACTGGCCCACTCCCTAGGCCAGTACCCACTGACCCACTCCCTAGACCAGTACCCACTCCCTAGACCAGTACCCACTCCCTAGACCAGTACCCACTGACCATAGACCAGTACCCACTCCCTAGACCAGTACCCACTCCCTAGACCAGTACCCACTCCCTAGACCAGCGCTTCACAAAGTGAAGGGGAATATGTGCCACCCATTTTCAACCTGCTCAGCGGCCTTGTGATTAGACTGTCCGCCCTGAGACTGGGAGGTCGGGTGATCGATCCCCGACCGGGTCATACCAAAGACTTTAAAAATGGGACCCAAGGGTTGGATTGGGGGTAAGTCCCTGCGACATACTAGCGTCATGTCCAGGGGGTGTACTTGTGCATCAAAGCTGCCTCACGCTACAGAAACAGGAGATAGGCTCCTGCCCTATGGGCCTCATGACATGGCTCGGCAAGGCTTACTTACTTATTTTCAACCTTAAACCATGTCATTTATATGCCTTGGGGCTGATGTCCACAAATAAGAAGTTCCCCAACTTCTGTGCAGACTGGAATCAGAGAATACCTTTTGGAGGGTCATGTGATCAGTGACAGACAGACAGAGTATAGTCATTGGCCTGCCCTCTAGCCAGCCTGCAGTCTAGAATGACCAGTGACAGACAGAGTATAGTCATTGGCCTGCCCTCTAGCCAGCCTGCAGTCTAGAATGAGGAGTATAGTCATTGGCCTGCCCTCTAGCCAGCCTGCAGTCTAGAATGAGGAGTATAGTCATTGGCCTGCCCTCTAGCCAGCCTGCAGTCTAGAATGAGGATTTTATCTCTAGCTGAAACAGCACGGCTTGAAAAGAAACTTAAAAAAAGCGTGTCAGAGCATTTTCAGCCTATTCAGTTATATTGTGTATGTGCTACGTATGTCTTCTGTCTTATATGTCTTAATGTTATATTGTGTATGTGCTACGTATGTCTTCTATTCAGTTATATTGTGTATGTGCTACGTATGTCTTCTGTCTTGTGAAACAGTTATATTGTGTATGTGCTACGTATGTCTTTGTCTTGTGAAACAGAATATATCTCTGCTGTCGAGCAGAAACCAGCTAACTTAAAAATATAAAATTTTCAGGAAATGAAGTAAACCATATATTTTTTAAAACATAGCAATACTACCTCATCAAAGTTGGCATTGGCAATATACAGTATTGTCAGATATTATACTTAACATGAGTATTTCAATCACATTCAAGGGCTTTTGGAGAGAAATGAGACATATTGCACTGCACTTCATTGATGCTCGTTAATGCATCAAGGAAGGCAATTATGTTTCTGCACTGTCAAATCGGTCTATATCTATTCTAAGACCGAGTCTTAAATAAAGGTTGTGACAATGTGCTAAGTGTATAGGCCTACATATGAGATTAATAGCTTGGGTGTGTGGGGTAGGGGGGGGGGTGACCCTTGGGTTTTGTGGGGCGACCCTTGGGTTCCTATCTGGTTGAATAGCCCTGCTGTATATACAGTAAATATCCATCCATCCATCCATCTTCAACCGCTTATCCGTAGTCGGGTCGCGGGGGCAACAGCTCCACCAGAGTGCTCCAGACTTCCCTCTCCAGAGCAACATTAGTGACTTCCTCCTGGGGGATTCCGAGACGTTCCAAGGCCAGTGAGTCGATGTGTTTCCTCCAACTGCACCTTGGTCTGCCCCGGGGTCTCCTCCTAGTGGGACGTGCGTCGAGGACCTCCCTAGGGAGACGCCCGAGAGGCATCCTAACCAGATGCCCGAACCACCTCAGCTGACTCTTTTCCAGGCGAAGGAGCAGCGGTTCTACTCCGAGTCTCTCTTGTGTGACTGAACTTCTCACCCTATCTCTAAGGGAGATGCCAGCAGTAACTAACTGATGTGTTTGTGTCTGTGTGTGCTGGCCATGCAGGGTGACAAATGACGAGTCGAGTGGCGTCTACGAGAACATCAACATTAAGAGCCCAATGTCATCTGTGAGCAGTAACACCAGGAGGTAAAGAGACCACCGGGGGAACCTCTGCTTCTGTCTCTCTCTCTGCCTCTGTGTGAGTCATAGCTTACATCTCTAGTCCTGCTGTTTTGGAACATAAAGCCTGAGTTTTACTTGGTGGTGCATCGTGTCACCCGCCGAAAATGGCTCAAAACAAGCTCACAATGCGCTGCAATGCAGTGTGTTGTAAACTTAACTTGTTGTGGGCTATTTTCGGCTTGAAGATCGGCTATTCTGCCCGGCACTGGCGGCGTATAAATCATCCGTAACATTCAGTCGCTTGTCATACTAAACGTACTTCAATTACACAAAATCTTTCACTGGTATATATTTTTCCCAATAACCATTCCGTCTCTAAACACTATTAACCGTTTGGCCGCCAGTATTAATTAAAGAATGATTACTATATACCAGGATATCCGCCCGTTCAACCCTTATTTTGAAGATCCAAAACACCACGACCGGAACCGGATGTTGACTGAATGGTGTGTGTGTTGTCGGAGTAGGTGTTGATCTCTCACTAGCTGATGAGAAGTACGGGCCGGCGCCATTACAGCGACCGCTATGCTCCGTGCACTAAGCGTTGTTTTGACCAGAAATGCCGCCTGGGACGGGAAATTTGGGATAAAAGGGACTGAAAGCGCGAGCGCACGCGTGGGTGCACACTGCACGTGTAAATCAAGATGGCACAGTCCAGTGTTATGGCTAACAACAGATAGCCATCCGAAGCTAATGTGAGTAGCCTTTCGACTAGATCGGATAAAAACATTTATACAACTGAATAAACGTAATTTAGTTTATTGGCGCTTGTCGAGACTAATAACAATTTAGGCATTTAGCAGACGCTCTTAATCCAGAGCGATTTACATTAAGCAAGAACAAAAAAGCATAGGAATACATCACATATAAAATGCATTTATCATGAAACATGCGTAAGCTAAGAACGTAACTAGAACATATCTATATAATGACACTATACATATAAACTATACATATATACTGATGATTAACGTAGGTTACGTAGGTTACGTTTTTCGGCGGGGAAAAGTATTAATAGCCAACCGCTGTAGTACCACAGAGCCATCAGTAGGTGTCGCCAAAAAAACATATGCTGAAATGAATGTTACCCGGTATAACTTTAAAATGAAATGTTCTGCATGCCCTTTAGAAGAAAATCTCTAAATCACCTCCCGGAACATTTATTTGCTGGAGTAATGTTCATGTTAAGTCTTTTGAAAACAAGGACAGGGAGGATTTGGTACAGGGTGAAGGAACAAGGACGTTCTTGTTGGGTCTTGGCATAACTATATTGTCGTTGAATGAAAGCCTTTGTCAGCTGCGCTGATAAGGACTTATGCCATTCTGGCACGTACACACAGGCAGAAACCTTGTATAGCAGACCTATACTGTAGCCTAACAAAAGGTGAGCTTAAAGTGAAATTTGTTAAGTGTGTCTTTGGGTAATCACTTCATTATTAAGATAATCACTTCATTGTTAATTGGATCCATTGATTGGAGCACAGATTCTTTTTTAAATGTTCCTGAAAAGTTACCGTTTTTGCACATACGAGGTTTCCACCCGACAGCGACAATATGAAGGCAAAACGCAGAAGAATTTGACCCGAGTGCACAGCGAAAGTCAAACTTCATTTTCTCAGTTTCGGGAACGAGGGGCACCTCCTTTTAATTATTTTCAAGGCAATCAGCACTTATATCAGTCCAAAAAATTAATCTCTCTCTGACTCTCTCTCTCACTGAAAGAGGTGTAAAATAATGAGAAGGGGAAAAAGAATTAGCTGAGTTTGTGCTGATCTTTGCTCGATATGTGCGACTGGGGGCAGAATCATTTATAGTTCTAAGCGGCGGGTAATTAACGCACACGCTCCTCCTCTGCTTGTGTTCGCCTGCAGTTTCGGCGGACATGCTGCTTCGCCAGCACTGGAGGATCTGCGGGGGGGTCTGTGGTGCTCTGGCCCTGCACCCCAGAACAGTGGACCTTGCCTGGGGTGAAGATGGTGTTGCTTCCAGCCCCAAAATACTCCCAGTTTCCCGTCTCCTACTGCTGTATGTCCTGAGCTCTGTCCAGACTCCAGAGCCTCTACTACACACCCTGCATGGAGAACTAGAGGGGTTGCCATGCTGGACCCCTGTCTCTCCACAAAGATACGCACGCACGCACACACGCACGCACGCACGCACGCACGCACGCACGCACACACACACACACACACACACACACGTAACTTTTCCAAATCTCGACAGATTCTCCCATGAAACAAGTGCCTTGTCAGTGAACTCCGGCCAGCCGCACACACCTGTTGTGACTCTTCAGATCTCTTGGTTCTGATATATATATATATATATATATATATATATATATATCCCACTGATACTAGAAGTAAACTGTGTCTTCTCCACATTCTGACACGCCGTCGATCAGTGGTGGACATTAACAGAGTACTGTACTTCAGTAAAACATTTTGAGTATCTGTACTTTACTTACAGATATTGTACTTTTGACTCTATATATCTATATTGTACTTTTGCTACAGGAAGTGAAAAAGTACATTATGAATACATCACTTAAGCCCCGTTTAAAATGTAGTGAGAATCGCAGATCTACAAGCGTTTATTTTCTTTTTTTTTCTCCTTTTTTGTACTTCTGGAAAATCAAATCAATACAATGCATTGATATTTAAAGGAATATGTACTTGAAATGTGTACTTTTGAATACTCAAGTACATTTAGAAGCATGTACCTTTGAATACTTACTGTAGGTATACACATCAAGTACTTAAGTCAAGTTCAAATTTGATGTAGCAACGTTCACATGTGTTTGTGTAATGTTTGACCAGGAGTAGGCCTACCGTATAGATCTACACTCCACTGCCATCGATGTTACAGGTGATGTCCGGCAAGCTTTGAACACAGCTGGACGGCACGCGAAAGGTCAAAGCTAAGCACTCTTCAGCCCTCGTTGGCAGAATCTGCTCTGTCTCCTTCACTTCACTTCTTTCTTCACATGGCTGTCGGACTTGTTTCTCTGCATTCGTCTGTCCAGCTGCGCCGATGATTATAGTAGCCGTTGAGTGACGACAAAGGCAAGTTATGTAACCTGCTACGGTACCACAAGGCACTAGGAGACACTTGGTCTGTTTATGTCCATTATAATTATGATTTACTCCATTTATAATTCTGGGAGTAATGTGAATATTTCTTTTCAAGATGTGACAGAATGTCTCTGTGTTGTTTTGTCTGTTGGCTTCCCAACCTCTGTCTCTTGTGCCAATGCAAAAACAAGAACATTGTATCTTTTTTTTCTCTTGTACTGGTTCAACTGACAGGCTTAGCTAAACGGTTTAGCTAAAAGGGCCCCAGGTTAAGAGCTTATTTCTGGCTTATTTCTGGTGGTAAAAAGCCTCTCTCAGTGTAGAAATGGCTTCTAGACGGTCCCACTGCAAACATCCACAAAGCTCTTTGTTATGGTGGTCCCTCTCATTTTAATTAGTCTCTTGGATGTATTACGGTATTTTAGTAATATTGGTATGGCTTTTTAAAATAGTTGTTGATGATCATTATAGATTTTTAAACCAGTCAGATGATAGACTATTGTTCCAAAGCACAACTAACCTAACCAGCTACATGCAGTAGTCATGTCTCATTTATACACGCACGCACGCACGCACGCACGCACGCACGCACGCACGCACGCACGCACGCACATATTAATCACCATACATACCTCCTGTCGTTGAACATCTGTCGCCCGGGAGAAAAGTGCTGACATAAAGGAAGAGCGGGGTCACTTAATGACGGTCTGTGGCCGGGCGCAGTAGCATTGTCTCATCTATGCGTAGTAGTTGTGCGTTTGTCTCGCAACTAAATATAGCTGCTCTACATCGGGCTTAAGGCCGACCGCTGCCTCCCTGTGTCCTTGGACAGATGGGGCCATCAACCCGAACCGAAGATTAAAGAACATAGATTTGTCTCCAGAAAGTAATTTATGAGACGGCCGTAATCCAGGCCTGATGACAGTGGGCTGTGATAACGGGGGGAACACAGTGGTGCTGCACTGTCTGACAGATTGGCCACTATTCTTAGCATGTGGGATGTTTTTTTTCCTGAGTGGAAAGACTGTCACTCTCTCAGATTGTGTTGTAGACCACTGCTTCTCACCCATTTAATGTCAACCACCCCCAGTTTGATATCGCCAGGCTAAGGACTAATGATTTATTTCATTTGATCTCTGGGACCCCAATATAGACTGGGAAATCCTCAGTGTTGATTTAACACTGAGAGTGTACAAAACAGAACCGGGTGGACCCATACTGGTCCATTTGTTCCATTTGTACACTTTCTGAGTTACAGACCTCAGGGTCTGTTTGGTTCGATTTGTATTTTTACTGTCACTGTTTTACAAACTTTACCAAATTGGAGTATAAATTGGTCTTTTGAGTTTTCCTTTCATAAATCGCTGCTGAGGGATTGAAGATGGTCAAGAAGTGTATGTCTTTACACTTATGTTTGTTTTTGATAACCGTGGAGAAAATGTCCCACACGCTGTCTTTACTTACAGGAACATTTATTAAATGGAGAACAACGTCTCGGTCCATCTGACCTTCATCAGGTATCTGTTTTTCACGTTGGCTTTTTTTCTCCTACGCACCTGTCCTTGTGATTAGGTTTGCGAAAGGACTTTTTCTGTTATTTGTTTGCTCGAAAATATCCTCTACTGTCACTGGAAGTTGGGCATTGTTTTTATGAACACTTGAGAAGTGACAGGATTCCCTTATATTACCCGTTGCCCAATCCTAGAAGAAACTTTGTTTTTCCATATTTCTTTGCGTTTGTTGTGGATGCCATATTCAGATTTTTGTTTTCTTGGCCTCTATGGGTCAAGTTCTTTTTTTTATGATGATGTGATGAAATATCGACTTAAATACTTGAAAAATGTGATTTAAAACTGCTGGATAGTTGGTTGGCTGTGTGGATGTGTCAGCTGTAGTTTGGTACTGCACTAGCTAATGTTATATGGCATCTTTCTTCTGATTTTATCTTCAAATTGTACCATAATCTTATTTTCTTTCTTTCTTTTCTATCGTTCACACATTTTGTACTTTGTAAGAAACTATTATTAGTAGTGATATAAGCCACTGACTAAATTCACAGCAATGTTTGAACGCTTACATGGAGATGGAGATGTAAATGAATATCACTTATCAATTATTTTCTTTGTTTGTCCTCTTGAAATTCTACTTGAATATGATGTCGATATTGTCTCTTTTTTTTTAATTATTGTTATTGTTAACATTATTGTTGTTATTCCTTGTCCCTCTGTTGGCTGCAATATGCCTGATTTGAAGTTTTTAACTGTGTCGTTTCCCTCTCTCTATTGCACTGGCTCTGCCCAAACGCCTACTCATTTATCCTGTGTCGTACGACGGAATTGCGAGGCGAAAAATAGCAGATCTACAAGCTCACAGCGTGTCTCACTGCAACACGTGAGCACTGAGCAGTGGTGTAAAGTATCTTAAGTACATATGAGGTATTTTTTACTTTATTGGAGTATTTCCAATTTCCAATAGTTTTTACTTCTGCTCCACTATATTAAAATGTTGTACTTTTACTCCACTAACTTTATTTGAGTGTTACTTTGTAGATTTAGACTTTTATTACTTTATTACGGGAAAATACTTTTATTACTAAACATAAATTAACCACTTAAGCTCTATAGCCTATTTCGGCTATTTGAAAATAGCAGGTCTGCCACCCGTTCACCCGTTTCGACTGTTATCAATCGACAAGATCGCAGTGATCACTTAGGATCAGTACGATTGTTTTCGACGACGAGTATGGGCATGCTCTGCCGATTGATAAAACGAAAACCCGGAAAACGACAGGATTAAGGTTGGCGAACATGCGTTAATATTAGGACCGCGCTGCGACATGCTTGCGGTTATGTTTAGGTGAGGTTATGAGGAGGCTTGTCGTTCTCAGTAGGCTCCCAGCATGTCCAGTAGACCGATAAGATCGGTTAACGTGTTATCAACGCCAATCGCAGCCAGTAGGCTCCAGACTACATGCAGTAGGTCCCATCGGCTAGATAAGATCGGCGTAATAAGTAACCTACTGGGAATTATCGGTTGATTTTCGGTCTGCAAGCTTACAAAACGTGTAGCATCTAGATCGGCTATTTGGGTCATTCTGCATAATGAGCACTTTTACTTTCTGTACTTTAACCCATTTTGGGCGGGAACCCCTTTTGGTGTTTCAAGCATTCTGTTATACTTTAGCTATTGAAAAATAGCAGATCTACAAGCTCATAGCGCGCCACCGAGTGGCGCGCTATGAACTTGTAGGTCTGCTATTTTTGAAAAATCGTAAAAATGCGGCACAAATCTTTGAATAGGTATATATTCTTTCAGAGCAAATTTTTTTTTATTTCGACGTCAGGCCTAAATGTTTGAGCGGGGCCTCACTGCAGCTATGTGTGTCTGTCCCTATGTATGTATGTATGTATGTATGTATGTATGTATGTATGTATGTATGAGTACGAACAGCTGCAATACCGCTGGGTGACCTAAATTGGCACTGTTGAGCACCGTGGCCGTGTGTGTCTCTACTTGTCTATGTATAACCCTATGTATGTACCGGTATGACACAAACACACACACACACACACACTGCACTGCTCAGTTCACACGGTGAAATTCTTTTTTTTTTTTTTTCTTTACTTTTATTCAATTACATTTTGAATTCTGGACTTTTACTTATTACTTGTATTTCTACATTGTGGTATTGATACCTGTGTGTACTATGTGTACTTTTTTACACCACTGCACCTGAGCTTGTAAATCTGCTATTATTTTTGCCATGCGACTCCGCTGTATGACCAAGTATAAGTCTGTCCTAAAACTGCTGATGCAATGACTCTGCTAAATGGCGGCAAATGGTTTAAATGTTGGATAGTATAATAAAGATCTATGAAGGAACTGAATGAAAACAATACGTGAATTATGCTCTTTGATAACCAGAAGTAGACTGTCGTTAAGATGTTAGTCGTGTTGATTAGTGATTTCTGGTTTGCAACCAGTGTCGGAAAGTAACTTGTTACAAAGTATAACTGTGGTATTATTACTTTACCCAGTAATCAGTAGTAGGCTATAGTGTAAGGGATTGATTACTAATCCAACTGCATTACACTGTGTGTGTGTGTGTGTGTGTGTGTGTGTGTGTGTGTGTGTGTGTGTGTGTGTGTGTGTGTGTGTGTGTGTGTGTGTGTGTGTGTGTGTGTGTGTGTGTGTGTGTGTGTGTGTGTGTGTGTGTGTGTGTGTCATGTTGAAGTAACTGTAATATGATTACCATGGTTCTCAAAAGTATCAAATTGAAAACATCCAATGGGGTTTTGCCTTTTGATTTTGTTCCTGGCCCATGACACATGATGCCAGTATATTTTGTGGTGTGACGAGGCACAAGACTTTCTGGGAAGTTGCTTTGTTGTTGTTTTGGTATTATGACTCATGGTGATTGGTGAATAATTGTCCTTTTTTTATTGCGGTTCCACCCAAACAAATAACGTCATGTTCAGACATTATGCAGTCTTCTTATCGCCATTTCACCCTGTGGAAAATCCCACTGCAAACTTTACTACTTTACTCCTTATCCGGGAACAGGGAAGAAATACAACTTCCTGTAAAGAGTGAAGTAGGTTGTATTTAAATTCATTCATAGAGGCACCTTGATCAATGAATAGATACATTAATTGTCTCCACCAGGCCGAAGGCATGGGGAGAGAGTATGTTTTGCACTCCGTCCGTGTGTGTGTGTGTGTGTGTGTGTGCATTTTCCAGAACGGCCTGTTATAGCGCCACCATGAGGCAGCTTTTCACATTTGTTACCTAAAACTGCACCGATCTGCGGGAAACGTTGCATGCACACTCCCTAGAGGCCAAGGACAAACCTTTGACCTGCATTTTCCGCATCTGCCTTTTATAGCGCCACCAGGAGGCCCACTTTTGACTTTTTTGGCTTTCACAGTTTGCAAGATTGCCCCGTTTTGAACAAAAGCCTCAAATCATGAACGCAGCATGCAATTTACGTGAAATCTTTCACACATTTTCTTACTAGGCTGAGGAATATATTCCACCCTTTTCACATTGGCCTATTATAGCACCACCAACAGGTTGATTTTTGCAAAACGCATTTTTGGAACAAAATGCCTCAAATCATCCAATTGCCATCAAAGGCAAACATGTTTATATTACTCCTAAACATTTTTTAGGACCTGTGCCCAGAAGGGCACTTTTTCTAGTTTAAAATGGATTATAAGGCAAGGGTTTAGAAAATTCATATCGTCTCTGACCTCATATTTCCAAAACCTTTCAGAATTGAAATAAACAGATCTGCTATTTTGTTATGCTTTTGTGTGACACTGTAGTGTGATCACATGATAGGGCATTCATTTATGAAGTTAAAATATGGAGATATGGTTTCTGCCTGGCGGCAGCGATGTGTTGTGTCCAACTTATGTAGGCTATGTCTTAGGCCTCACTCACACGGTTAATGCAATGCTCTGTGCTCGTTGGATCAATGCTGTGTTGTATCATGGCCGCCCAATGCATTTCCAATGGAGGTCACATGGTTGCATTAACCGTGTGAGCTCACCCTTAGGCCTCACTGAGGCGGCCATGACACTCACTGCATTCATACAGCAACCATGAAGCAATGCATGAAAGGTGTGAGCTCAGCCTTAGACGAGGAGCATCACTTAACTCCTTTGTTTGACTTCCATACAGTAGTTTTGTTCTGGTGGCGACGGCGTGGGCCAAAGAAATGGCACATCTACAAGCTCACAGTGCGTTGGGAATTTGTGATGCAATGCGATGTTGTGAGCTTGTAGATCCTGCTCGGTCATGGTCATGAGGTGTGAGAGGCCCCCCAGGCAGAAGGTGTGCTTGCAGTCCAGCTATTTTGGGCACGCTAGGCTCGCAGCTATGTATAAATCAGGCTTTAGTTAAACTGCTAGTAGTATTCAGGTTAAAAATAATAATAATAAGTTACAGTAACATATTTTTAACCCAGTGAAATTAGCCACGGTCATGAACGAGTAATGAAGCTTTTTGTAGTCATCCGGTCCTTTTTGTTTAGTTTTATTAACACCTGTAAACAATATGCATATCAAAACATGTTCAAATCATACAAATACAGTATGTATAAGACCACCAATTTATTCTTCGTTCGCACAACCAAAAGGAAATGTTTTGATCGAGCAACGCTCGAGTGAGACAAAGTAACTCGGCCCTTACGGTCCCCACTTGGCCCCCCTTACGGTCCCCACTTGGCCCTTACGGTCCCCACTTGGCACATTTGCATGGCATTTTGTATGGGTTCTTCATTTTCTATCGACTGTCGAACACTTTTACAAATTGTCACTACTATTTTCCATTGGCGATTCCAAAGACCTGCCAAATCCTGTGGGATTTGTAACCCAACATTGTTCTCTCTATCACACAAACGGTGCTAGTCCACGTGCCATGATGGACCAACAACCGTTTTGCTGTCATGTCTCTATATTGCACGTCCGTCCGTAGTGGAAAGGTATGAGCACAAACTGTACCATACAGGAACGATGGGGTGACTGTCTACTCTGAATATTACAACATATTCTATCTACGTATTTACAACACAGTACAGTTTTCACAGAAGTTGATCAAAGTGCAAGAATTTGGCATCCATGTATGATTTGTTTTACCCCCCCCCCCCCCCCCCCCCCCCCCCCCCCCCCCCCCCCCCCCCGCCCCCCCCCCCCCCCCCCTGCCATTGTGAGCACAGCCATTGTGTTATTTTAATGAATACAAATTGATCCTAACCAGTCTGTACGGCATATTATTATGTTAACCCTAATGGTTGACAAGTAGTACTGCATGGAACTCAAAACCACAATGTCTCCCCTGGTCAAGCAGGGGTTTTCCTCATGGATGCGTGTTGGGTTCCTGCATTTCCTGGATAGGACATCAAACCTATGGGTTGGAGCTTTCTACACAGCAGCTTCCGGAGGTCGGTTCCATCAACAGTTAGATATATGTACACACCACCAGTATACGACTTTGTTGAAGTGACTGTCACTCGGCAACCCTCGGCCAACCCTCGTAGGGTGCCATGGAGGTGGTGGTGGTGGTGGTGGTGGTGGTGGTGATGGCGTCGTGACGGTGGGGGGCCACGCAGCGCATGTTGCCCGTGGTGACGATGCACTGCAGGGGCCACAGCACGATGACCACCAGCAGCACCATGAGCACGATGAAGAGCAGCAGCCTCTTCCAGTTGCTCAGCCGGTCGAACGGGTGCGTGGGCCGAGGCCTCGTCTGGACCGGGGCCTCGGAGCCCGCCTTGCTGGCGCCGATGTTGATGCAGACAAACAGCGCCGTGGGGTCTTTGCAGCACAGCTTCTCGCCATCCAGCCAGACCTGCCGCTCCTGCTGCTGGTTGCTGGGCAGCTTGCAGAGGAGCTCGCGGCTGGTGGCCAGGGCCGGCGGACCCTCCTCGGGCAGCGTGGTGGGGTGGCGGCAGAGCGGACACAAGAGCTTGCCGCTCCCGCCGCCGTCCTGCTCGGTCAGCGAGATGGCCATGCGCGAGAGGCACTCCAGGCAGAAGGTGTGCTTGCAGTCCAGCAGTTTGGGCGTCCTGAAGGCGTTGTTGTACGTGTTGTAGCAGATGGTGCACTCCAGCTCGGTGAACGGTGAACGCTCGGCGAACAGCTCCTGGGGCATGGCCAGCTGGATGTGCCAAATCTCAGGGGCCTTCGCCATCTTCAAGGGCCTTGCTTTGCTCCTCACACAGCTCCTCTTGCTTGATTATCAGCCTTCCTTTCCCCTTTCCAGCTAGCTCCAAATACCAGGTGTGGGTTATCTGAAGGGAAGAGAATTAGAGATTAGTTTGACTGTTTTGACATGTACTCGTTTGCTCATTACAACTGCAAATCCTCAGTGTTAAATGGGTTGCAAGAAGAAGAAGAACAATAGAAAGGTTAAAGGGGCATGAAGCCCTAAACAGATGTTTTGTTCCAGTTCAGGTTACAAAGTGCAGCAGGGTTTAAAAACATGACTCAAGCCACATAAGACTGACCTTATAGACTATAGAGCATCTTTATAATTGGCTTAAGGGAGGACCGACCGGTTAGATAGGTTTGTCAAAGCGCATTAAAATAATGCTGACTACTGTCTGTCTGTTGCACAGTGACACACCCATGAGCACACCTCAATCTAACACACCCATTATTAATTTGATTAGCTGCAGCTGCCGTGTAAACAAACAGCCCATAGGTTTTCATGCCCACTTAGGCCTGACTCACAACAGATTGATATATAGCTGATGCATGAGACTTGTTTACTGATGCAAGCTCGCAATTCATTTCCAATGGGAGTCACATGGTTTGACACAACATTTGTGTTGTATGAGGGGGAGGGGTGCAGTCGAAACACAGCCGAAAGCCGTACAACAAAAATGTTGTGTCAAACCATGTGACTTCCATTGGAAATGCATTGGGGCAAGATGTAAACAAACCCTTTGTTTACATCTAGCATCCAACAAAGATGCGAAGGTGTGAGTGAGGCCTTACAGCTCTATGTCCTGATACTAATCATTTGCATCCCATCCTGAAAAATGTATTTTCTGTTTTCTAAAGTGGTGGAGAGACGGAGACGCCTGCTACTGAACAAACGCTATAGCAACGATTGGGAATGGGAATACAAACGTATTATAACAAAGAAATCACGTTCATTTAACTCTCCGAATTATTGCAATTTGAGGATTTTACTGTGAAAAACGATGTGCTATCGTGTGCTCGACAAGTTCTCAGGATTCACCATCAGTGACATTCCATCCATTTCACCTTCCTTGCTTTGCTGTTTGCATTACTGGACTTAGCTAGTTTGCACCGGCTATTTTTAGCCTTGCCAGAGGGCAAAGTATATCATTTTTACAAAGTTATGAGGATTGCAGGTCGTCTAATTCGGCCAGCAGCTTAGTGCAAAAGGTGTTGCATTCCTGCATGGTTTACCATAAATACTAATAGTTGTAAGGAAATGATTTGCAGCGACAGTTTACAGTTTGTTACTTAAACTGTTACTGTCTGCTAAATGCCTAAATTGTTACTAATACTACTACATGTATCTTCCTAATGGACACACCAGTAACTAGTCCCGATACGTTCCCTCAGTCCCTACGCTCATTCTGTAGCTCCGAGATGATGTGGTTCATCTCGGAGCTACAGAATGAGAGTAGGGACTGAGGGGAAGGTATCAGGGCTAACCAGTAACTGGAGCGTCTGTTTCCACACCCAGAGCCACAGACTTTCACCTTTTTCCACACAGCTACAACCTAGACTGGACAATACTGCCCAACGGATATAAATGGAAGTGCAAGGCAATAGGAAGTTCCTGTATGCTGGACATGTAGCTCTGTATACTCCTATATATCTAGTTAGACACTTTAGGGCCTGTAAAGTCATTATACTGTCAAAAGTTGAATGTATTTTCGGTTTACTAAAGAGCTGGAAAGGCAGTGATACCCCTGTTACTTAACAGTCAGTGATTGCTATGCTATCGGACTATAGAGCTATATTTAACACCTATTTTATTAGAAACAGAAATATGATGCTTCTACCCAGCTATTGAGGATTCCCCCTTCCTGATACAGCTCATTCATTCATCTCTGAAAACATTCAGAGTGCATAATATCATATGCCAGACTTCCATTCATGCCATGCAACCCTAGTACCCTCCATGGTACAATAACTACAATAACTCCCCAGTCCCCGCCCTGGGGCACCTTCAACATCCAGTAACTCTTGAAAGATTGTTTCTGGTCACTTCTGTGTCGCTATCTGGGGCAGGAGCAGTGAAAGGTACACAGGTCGCTTTGTTTAAAAGCCTACTTTTCTCTCAGACGTCAGCAAGGGAGGGTGCATGCCCTTCAAAGGTCCTGCGTTTAAAATTAGCAAATGTACAAAATGATTGGCATCAACAAATATTTACAGTATGCGAAACATGTGTTTATCACTCATGTTGCAGCTGATAAGGGGGGGGGGGGGGCTTAACCTATAATACATCATCATTAATCAGTTAATGTATGTTCAGTATTAATAATTAAATCTACATCTGCAAAGTAACTTAACTAAAACTGTCATAATTGTAGGAGTAGAAAGTACAATAGTTGTCTCAGTATAGCGGAGTAG
>NC_136807.1:5639900-5671716 GCF_951216825.1 Electrona antarctica | reverse complement strand
TTTTAACAACGTATAAAGCACTACATGGCCTAGCCCCAGTTTATATCACCGACTTACTGGTGGCAAAACCAAATGTAAGACCTCTCAGGTCCTCTGACAAAGGCCTCCTGAATATCCCTGTGACAAAGCTGAAAACCAAGGGGGACCGGGCCTTAAGGGCCTTTGCAGTAGTTGCTCCCACACTGTGGAACGCCCTACCCTTTTCAATAAAAAATGCAGAGTCTGTTGAAGGTTTCAAAGTCTTGTTAAAAACTCACTTATTTAGGTTACATTTTATCTTGTAAACTTTTATCATTGTTGTCAACTTATGTTTCTGCTCTTATTCTTTGTTGTGTTCGCTCCTTTGTGCATTGTTTTAACTTGATTGTTTATATTGTTGTTTTTACTGTACAGCACTTTGTAACTTTGTTTTGAAAAGTGCTTTATAAATAAAATGTACTTACTTACTTACTTACTATATTGGGTTGAAGAGGTTACTGTATGTTTTGTAATCAATATCAAAATCTATAGTAACTCAAGTTTTCACATACATTTAGTGGAGTAAAAGTACCATATTTGCCTCTGAGATGTAGTGGAGTAGAAGTAAAAGTACTGGAAATTGGAAATACTAAAGTATACAAATACCTCAAAATTGTACTTAAGTAAAGTACTTAAGTAAATGTACTTAGTTACTTTTACACCACTGCCCGGGTGTTTTGAAAGACAGGGAAGTTTAAGAGGTTCTCTAAGTCTAGAGCAAACTCTTCTTTGCCACTGAGTAAACAGTCCCAATCTATTGTTTCTAGACACAGCGAGGTGAAT
Organism: Electrona antarctica; assembly: GCF_951216825.1. NCBI lineage: Eukaryota > Metazoa > Chordata > Actinopteri > Myctophiformes > Myctophidae > Electrona > Electrona antarctica. The sequence goes on along the minus strand of NC_136807.1, from coordinate 5,670,915 downwards.
GCCGGATGCCCAGTGAGACCGTTAAGTGCCAGTTTACACAACAGGGGGAAATCCTTCCCTAACCTTTCAAGGAGTGGTTAAAAGGTGCAGGGTCAGTGCTGGGCATGAGTCTAGTCACACATTAACTGTAAAAATGCTGCTGACGCCTGTCGCCTGTTGCCAGGACAGAGCGAGCAGCAACACCAGACAGAGAGGAGAGCCTTGTATTGCACCCTGTACGCAATAGATGGCCTTTGCCTCTTGTCTCTGTAGCAGGACTATTATAGTTAAACTATAATTTAGACTAAAAAGTGACCAAAAAGTGAGTTAACAGAAATCAAAACCAAAACCAAACGTTTAAAGGCCACTGTTTGGTGGTTATAGTTTGAACTTGCTCACTGCATGTCTGGGATCTGCTATCTACATATGCCCCCCCCCCCCCCCGCCTCCAATCACTATCAGCGAGCACGTGTTTTGGTTCTGCACTCAACTGTTCAACTGACCCATTTACCATGTCTCTCACGAGACCCATGATTTGTGTATTCAAAACAGAGGCCTGTTAGTATAACAGTATGCTTCCTCGTACGACGGTAGGCTATATTAAACCCATTTTGGGCGGGAACCCCTTTTGGTGTTAGCACTATGTTATGCTTTTAGCTATTGAAAAATAGCAGATCTACAAGCTCATAGCGCGCCACCGAGTGGCGTGCTACGAGCTTGTAGATCTGCTATTTTTGAAAAATCGAAACAACATAGAAACATAGCTTTTTCAGAAAACTGTCAGGATGTAGAAGACATTTTTAGAATCTGATCTCAGGTCAAAATGGGTTAACAAAACAAAATTTGAAAGTTTTTGAAAACTGATGACATGTCCAAGGATGGTTGGTCGCCAGGTTGGTTAAATAGAAAACTCTTTCTTTCTTTCTGCACTCCCGCACTCCCCCCCCCCCCCCCCCCCCCCCCCTTTGAGGTCACCTGTTTGTATGTTTTTAAGCTCCCAAACCGGTGTGCACATTTGCTCACCCTACCTGTTCTGGATTTGAAAAGTAAATGTAATTTGAGCTCCCTGCCATTTGAGATACCGCAACACAGAGTGGAGAGCAGGGGCCGAGTGCGAGGAGGTGCTGCTGCTCACAGGAACGCAACATAATACATAATGGGTCTCCGTCATACGTGTATTATAATATGATCCCGATATCGTTTCCAGCAGCTTAACAATGGTCCGCTTTCACTGTCACGTTTTCAACCCCTTCAGGCGTTGTCCATGAGGATAAAATGCATTCATGCATTACAGCTGCAAAGCCTATACATTTCTTGAGCTTTTCCCTTTGTTTGTGGTGGATCTGTGCTCTAATATGGTATATCTAGGTTGTGTAAATAAGCTTAAAAAGCAGTTTTAAAAAATGTAAGTTTACACTCCGGGTTAAAACTTAAAGCACGCCACACACGCACGCACGCACGTGTGAGAGTGTACTACAAACGGAACCAAGCAGCGATTCACAAAGTGAACGCGTTTAGAATAACCTGCAGTTACACAACATGCACTCTCTCTCTGTGTCTAAAGTAACGTTTCAGCTTACCTAATTGTTCAGTGAAGAGCTGCAGTCGGCCGTTATCTCTGTCCTAGGTTAGCAGGTTATCACCTGCCGGGCCCTCGCTCCCTGTGTGGCGTCAACATGCGTCTCCTTCGGCAGCCTTTAAAGTGGGATGAATGTGTCCAGGATGTCCCAGCCAGTAGGGAGCTGCTCTCTGTCTCTCTGGTGTCTTGCTCTGGCTCTCTTCTCTTCTCTGGTGGGTAGGTACTGAACCTTTGAGGGCTGGTCTGAGTGGCAGGTGTGTGCGTGTGTGTGTCTGTGTGTGTGTGTGTGTGCCGGAGAGAGAGAGAGAGAGTATGTGTGAGTGAGTAGGTGAGTGAGTGAGTGTGTGTGTTCAGTCCCAGGTCCCTGGTTCCTCTGTCGGCTGGTGTCACCTGCCCCCTGTTTTTAAAGTAGTCTATGCAAATGAAGTGGATAGGGCAGGCTGGTGGGTGTGTGTGTGGGTGTGTGTGTGTGTGGGGGGGGGGGGTTCTGGAGGACAGAGGTGTGTGTGGGGGGGGGGGGGGGGGGGGGGGGGGAGGCGTCAAGGGACAGAAACAGAATAAACATCCTCACAATTTTTCACCTTGGCTCACTTTTCTTTGATCAATTAAATTAAATCACTCTCTCTGGGTGTCGCTTCACCCAGGGACACACCCGTAATATACCTAACACTCACAGAAACTATGCCCAAACTTAAACTCGAAACCACACACGTCTGAGGTGAAACACCTTGAAGAGAGTGAATCTCTCCTGTGTCCACAGTCCACACCGTTTGGGAAACAACCTCAGGTTAAGTTAATGTCAGAATACTGATATAATATTGGTTTCAGCTGTTTACAATTCCACAACATGCAAACATGACCCGCTTTAATTACTTCAGTCTAAATTAGTAGCTCATTGCTCAACAGTATAATTAAAGGCATTTGAAATTACATAAAAATGTTAATTTTCAGGATTCCAATTCAAAAATAGCAAAAATAGCAGATCTACAAGCTCAAAGCGCGTTGCAGCGCGACGTGTTTTTTTTTTCCACTTCATTTTTATTGAAGAAAAAACAGGGAAAAAAAAAAAACAGACAAAAAACATCCCAATTAAAGTCTGAATAGGGATGTTGATTGAATTAATTTCCAAAGCTTTCCATTTTGCCTCACATTCATCATCACACCAACATATTAAAGGTCTTAATTGAGACGCATAATAGTAATCCCTCAGGTTAGGAAGGGATAGTCCCCCTCTTTCTTTAGGGAGTTGTAAAGTTTGGAATCTGATTCTCGTTTTTTTCCCGTTCCAGATAAATCTAGCGCGACGTGTTTTGAGCTTGTAGATCAGCTATTTTTGCTACGACAGTAATATATGACCCTAGGGAGTGAGTGTGGAAATATAGTGGCCCTCTCCATCGTCAAAGTTGCCCAACCCTGTCGTATACCATACTGTAGCTCGTACTACTGTGGCTATACGGTCCCGAACAGTACACACTGCCATATACACCATCCGTGACTAGATAGAATAGAACAATAATGAAAACTAAACAAGGTTGTCCGTTACGCAAGTGAAGCACATGTGCCCCTGCACCCTCCGTTGCATCAGCCAATATAAATGCAGTTGCACACACACAGGGGACAATAGATACATTTCCATTTAATCAGTGATAAGGCAGCAGATGGTGACAAAGCAACGTCTTCCCACATCACTCTGAATGACACAATACACCACACTTCCTCATTGCAAGGGCTTTGCTAATGAGTTAATTTAACTCTGAGTTCAAATTTTAACCAAATGCAACAATGTCTAACTAAAATAAAGCCAAATTGTGCTGTGCAATTGTAGTTTTTCCAGCAATGTCACGATTACTTGCTAATGGTGCCATTGATACCACAGCTATCAGCACAGACCTGCCAGACATCATTGAATGTGTATTACTACATCTGCTATAGAGGGTATGCGCATGCCATCATGACATCATCATCATACCTTATGCGGGAATTAACACCTACCAAGTGGCAAGAAACTCTTTTTCTGGCCTTGACAGCCCATACATCCAAACAGAAAAGTCCTATCTGATTGCATTAAACAACATTTAACAATGTTAAACTCACTTTTCCTGTTGCTTTGCCACTCGATTTGCCACACACCAGAGTGAGAAAGAGTGTGAGAAATTATTACAGAATGCCCCTCAGTACTTTAAATCAAACTAATACTAATAAACCTGGTCTTATTTAAATAAATACTGTGCACACGGCAAGTTATAGTAGGTAAGATGTAACAAATACAAAAAAGAGTCTTGAAAGAGGGAGTGCAGTCAAATGAGGTCTACTGTGTCATTTAGGTCAGCAGGGTCAGCACGGTCCTTGAGGGGGTTTCAGGTGGTCCCCAGCTAAATGATGGAGAAGTGGTAACCAAATGGACTGTTGTAGATCTCTAACTCTTGAGAGTGTAAAATGAAACCAAAAGGACCAGTTTCATCTTATGCTCTCAAGAGTTACATAAATTGTTAAACATCTGCTTTAGTTAATTTACAAGAAGTCTACGGTCTACACAATTAGATAATGCAGAATAATTATTTTCATCAATGCCATGTTGTCGCTCCTAATGGTACCAACACCAATACAATGGAATTGTAGACAAAATCCTATCCGAAGACTTTTGATTGATTGATTGAAAATTGTATTAACAGTTTGCAGAATTACAGTACATTTCAAGCACAAACTCAATACAAAGGCTGTTAACTGTGAGTGGACGACCCAATTAAGCATTACACTTGTTTACAACAGGGTCCACCATGTTCAATTCATCAAAACATTTAGAGACGTACAAATAGACACTTCTATATAGACAAAGAACAGAACAGGAATTCATCATAATGGAGGTAAAAAGGGAAAAGAAACATATACAGTGAGGGGAAAATGGGGGTGGGGCGGGGGGGGGGATTCAGATTTTACGGGGGCCAGTTTCGAATTGCAGCCATCCGTAGGTGCCCTTTGAGAGCGGTTTTGAAGGAGTCAAGGGATTCGCATGTCTTAATGACTGTTGGTAGGGCGTTCCACATTTTGGTGGCAACAAAATAGTCTTTGTTCTGCGAGGCTAAATCTCATCAAATGGAGGTCCGTGGCTTAAATGCCGAATAAATAATGGCCTTGATGTGAAATGGGTTGAAAACGCCTCATTTTAGGTCTAAGAGCTATTGAACAATTGCGAGGAGTTCTAAACAAAGCATAAGGCTACTCAAGGGGAATATTGGTTTACAAGTTTGCAAAGAATCAATTTAGGTCACATGCCTATCTTTATTGCCCACGACTGGAAAACGATCACAACAAGTGCACAAAGACAAGACAATTGAAAAAGTCATGGCACATACTTTGGTAGTTTTCTTTTCTTGGTAATGACTAATGGGTCTGGGGCCATTAGCGGTAGCCCGTTCCCTGGGTTATTTAGTAACTCTAATACAAATACCACGGTTTCATATCACCAAAGTCATTTATTGGGCGTGAGCTTTGATGATGCGGAAAAGCTCTCAAAATGATCCTTTGTTTCCTGGAATATGTAAACTCAGTTACAGTAGCATGTGGGCATGGGGGATTTCAGAAAGTAATGCCTGTGACCTCGGTTTTGTTCAGAATGGTTTTAGGCAGTTTAAAATTGTGCCACAGTGGACAGTTTACATGGCATACAGGTGTCATTTCATTTTTAAACACTTAAGCCCGATATTTTATACTTCCGTTATCCAGAAATAGCTGATCTACAAGCTCACATCATATCGCATTTTGATGCATTATGAGCTTATAGATCAGCTAAATTAAAAAAATATATATAATAATAAACAAAAAGATTGTGGAGAAATCTTGAAAATCTTTGAAAAATGTTTTAAACTTTCATGGGCAATTTCTTGCCCTGCAAATAGCATTTTTGTATGGCCTATTCACCTACAAAACTTCGGTTTTGTTCAAAGTACTACATGTGCATGTTGATCTGGTTGCTTTCCAGTCCAGAATGTGCACGCTCTTACACGTGAGTGGGCTAACTGTGGCGAGGCTGCATCCACACAGTCCAGGAGAGGCCAATAAAAAGATACGATGTTTACTCTCCGTCCGTTTCAGTCAGCTGCGGGCATGTTCCCACATTTGCTTAAACAGGAGAGAACAGAGATCGAAGATAAAAGATGTCATTTGCCTCTTCTCCAACAGAAGTTGACCCAGAGCCAACATTGCAAACTTTTGTCATGTGGCAGCATGTATGTCAAGGTCATTGGGGTCTATTTTTTTTGCAGATACATTGTGCTGCAGTGCTAATGCCCTTTATACACAGTAAAATTGTCAATTTAAGCATTTCCTAATCCTAACACCGCTATTCTGGGGCTAACCTTCGGCGAAAGGAACTTGCGTGTGACGTGTTGTGAGCTTGTAGGTTTTTGGCGAAGATATTTAATGCCATAATAGTTTCAGAACATACAATATACTGAAACAGACAGACGGACATTGATATTGATCTTGCGTGGGAAATTCTGTCACCAGAGACAGCACAGCAGTTAGGTTACAGATACACCATCAAGCACCAGTAAACAGTAGTAAACACCTGTACAATAGCCTTCACTATGCAGAATAACACTAAGTCACTGTATCCCGCCCAAAAAGCACAATCAAATATGTACGCAAAATGGTGTAGCCTACCCACAATATACCTGAATACTAAAGCCTGCACTGCAGAACAAATCAAAACACATTCACAGTGTCCATAGACTCTTGAGCAAATAACACACAATCACACTCACTGACATTATATGATATCAGAGAAATCCTGATATTGTTATAAGTGTCAACAGTCAAGGGCTATCAGTAAAACAACCCCAGTCGTACTAAGTAGAAACACAGGTGATATTACGATGTGGCCGCCGTGCACAATTGCACAGGTGTTACTCCGAGTTACGTGACAGTTAAGGTGACCAGATCCAAACATTCATTTGAGGGACAGATATATACTTGTGTGGGACAGGGGGACGGGACAGGGTTAGCAACTTATTACTAAAATGCCTTGATGTCATATTCAACCATAGGCCCAATATTGCCTATACATTTATTATTAAACCCCTCTGGTGTCTCACATTTTGTTTAAAATGTTAATTTTGGTCATCATGGGTGGTACTGTTGTCTGTAAACTAGGCGATATTCATTTTTAACAGGCTTAAAAACACATCTTGCAGGAAAAGAGACAATGAGAGAGCTTTACAGCAGATAGCCAACTATTAGGGGACTAACTATTAGGGCAATTGAACACTGATGCCTGCCAGTCACAATGTGGGACAGGGTCTCAGTTTGTGGGACGCCTGAAAAGTCTTGGAAATGAGGGACTGTCCCACGCAACGGGGGACATCTGGTCACAGTTGACCTACAGCATTGCGGCTCTCAACCATTTTCAGGCAGTGACCCCCCAAAATTATGATATAAATTGTGACTTTACTGTCGTCTGGGAACCCCCGCCAATTAAAATCAGCCTCAGGGTGAGAACCACCACAGACCTACAGGACAGTTGACCGGACAGAGTGACCATCGCGTTCCTTTGTTGTGAATCCTCATAGCTACATTACATTACCGGCACAAAGGACATGTCTCATACAGTTCCACCCGGGGTTAATGAAGCTACCGTTTCCTGTCTTGCTCAATTGCCCCACAGTCTGCCTGTGGAGAGAGGTGTGTAATAATGTAAGCGATCACAGACAGAGATCGGGGGGTGACACAATTAGAGTCACCCCCTGGGGGTCACGTGGTTCTCAAAGAGGGGTCCTTGGAGGGAGGGGTTCCCCAGCAAAATGAGGAACAGTTTCTTTAAAGATGGGGGACCGTGATTTTCTTTTCACAGTTTCTCATGTGTTTATGAGGTGACAGTACTTCATTCGACCCCTTGGTGCATGTGGTTGTTATGTGCAATGTATTCCCTTTGTATTTAGGGTTTCTTCCTGGATTCTGAAACCTTGACAGTCAAACGTGCCAATGAAAATATACAGTGATATGACATCACATCACAATATCATCCCCTCCCCTAAACCCTCCCCCATTAATAAGTTATTATACAACTACAGCTGTGGGTGCAGCTTCAGTTCAGGTGGATCACCACCCATCACCACCCACCAGGCAAACCAGGCATACTTAATGAACTGGTGGCTGTGTGTCCACATAAAAACAACATTTTAACAAATACTGTACACTTAAAAAAAAAAATCTTCCTCCTTATATAATAATAATACCTGATTAAATCACGGCACTCCATCTAATTTGTTTCAATGTAATTATTTCACTGGCTTGCTAGAAGTTGTTACCCCAATAAGATAATGTATAAAGAATGAACTTTTTACTTTTCCAAATCACTCAATTGGCTTTATCTCCTCAGTAGATGGTTGTTGAATGTATAAAATCTTATCTCTTATCTTATCAACAAAAATATATTCCCCAAATCTTTTAATTTGGGGGTCCTTGACACAAAGATGTTTACGAACCACTGCCCTGGTATGCAAGTTTAAAATACCCCCCCAGCCCCCACCCCTGCAACACATCCTTTAATCATTAAAGCCATTAAACTTTAATGGCTTTAATGATTAAAGGATGTGTTGCTTTAGTGATTAAAGTTAAAATGATGCAGGGGTGTCCCCACTAAATACAGACAATAGAGGGTATGCGTGTGACATCGTACCTGGAAGTTATGCGGGAACGCCCACTGAGTGGCAAAAACTACTTTTTGGCCTTAATTGACAGCCCATTCATCCAAACAGAAAAGTCCTGTCTGATTGCATTAAACAATGTTAAACTCATCAACATTGCAGCTGTAAAAAAAAAAGCTTGAATTATCCTCTTTCTATCTGCAAAGTTTTTGTTTCATAAAAATCCACCATAGAAACGTTATGAGCTATACTTTCTGTCAAGAAATGCCCTGCATTTGATTATTTTTCCAAGTGTCAGAGTTTGGAAGTGCTTGTTTTCAATAACACAAAATTTCGCTGCCTCCTGCATTATGTGACATTTAGAAACAGGTGGTATGCAGGACGGTTGAGTGCTTCCAAACTCCAACACTCCATGCTGCTCAATGTTTTGCCACTCAGTGTAGATGAGGGGGGCGTGTGTGGAAAATCATGCATATGCATACTCTCTATAGAGGAAGGAATTGATCAAAGGTAAGTTTCATTGTTTGCAGCAGCTGCACATTGTGACGACTTCATGGGGGACATTAAGTAAAGTCCCCCACTCCTCACACGAGTTAGTTAAACCAGTTATTTATGGAGTCATTATAGGCAACAATGGTTACATTTGGTCACTCACAAATCAACAAGCTCATGATAGGCCTACATCATGAATGAGCAGGCACGTTGTGCATGAGCCTTTTGATTGAGTGTTTTGTGTTTTTTGTGAACAAAGAAAATACAGCTGATCTGGCTGTAGGATGAATGTAACAATTAATTTATACATATAATTATATAGGCCCAATTAAGCTGTTTCTTCTAAGGTCTTGTACTTGGACCTTTCTGTGCAAAATTGGTGCAATAAACGGCAACCTAAACATGATTGTAAAATGTAACCACTCCAGCAACAACAAACAATAAAAGCAATTGCATGCATTTGTGTTGTGAGTGACTGAAGTGTTGCCTCATATTTGAAGGCATGCAGTTAAATGAGGACTCAGTGGTGGAATGTAGTGCATTTTCTCAAGTACTAGGCTACTTAAAGGACCACTTCACCACTTTTCAACTTCTCTTCCTATAATTGGTCCTAACTAATGTTCATGAGAAAATACCACCATTTTTTCCTACTCAGTCTGTGTCTCATAGGAAGGCTGTGGGCAGTTCAGAAACCCGTCCACCAGTGACATCATCGATGGTGAATCCAAGCTAATAGAAATGGCAGGCTTTCTTTTCCTGAAAAGTTGCAATGCAAAAGTTGAAGTCATCGTTCTCACGATAATACAAATCTAAATATATTTTAAAACAAATCTTGTTTAAAAAAAATCTGCCTAATGATGATGTCACTGGTGGACGGGTGTCCGGACTGCCCAAAGCCCTCCTATGAGACACAGACTGAGTAGGAAAAAATGGTGGTGTTTTATCATGAACATTAGTGAGGACCAATTATATGAAGAGATGTTGAAAAGTGGTGAAGTGGTCCTAAGTAGAGGTTATTTTTTTGAGTGGTGCAACCACTCCCTTACGGAGCTATGTGTGTGGGTGGGTGTCTGGGTATGAGCATGAAAACAGCATGGTTGTTTTTCACCACCTGTGCGCAACCTAACACACACACAAACACACACGCACGTATTAACTGTATATATGATGCTTTCGGGTGTGCCAGTACAGTACAGTACAGTTAAGTACAGTAGAGGGTACAGTAGAGGGACCGCCACACGGTAACTCTGTCATTTCTCAACCGTTTCGGACGCGGGGGGGCACGCCCGAACCGGCCCCCTGGGCGCGTTCCTGAGGGTCTGGAACTCCCCCCCCCCCGGGAACCCCCACATGGTAACTCTGTCATTTCTCTACCGTTTCGGACACTGGGCGGCTCGCCGGAACCGGCCCGGCCCCCTGGGCGCGTTCCTGTGGGTCTGGAACCCCCCCCCCCGGGAACCCCCACACCAGTTGCACCACTCACTTCACTTTATTTCATTTCAGAAGTAAGTATAGGCTGCTTAGGGAAGTAGGCTACTTTTTTGTTTGAGGTAACTTTGCAGATATAGATTATTATTACAAATTATATATTTTTAAATATATCTAAAGGTTAAATTAAGCTAGCAGTATACTATATAACAAATGTTAAAATGAACTCGACCTTTACCAACTTTAAAGTAATAAACACCTAAGTAATCAATAATTATTGTCAAATTACATATATGATATATGATTCTGAAATGAACATCCTGTAAAATGACTATACTTTTACCTTTCTACTTTATAAAGTACGTTTTTAAGAATTCTTTATTGTAATGAATGAATGAATGAAATATTTATTTTCGTGTCATGCCACTTTGGCCCATCCCATATGGGATTATATGACACATTTCACAGATTACATTGTATACAACTGACATTACAGTCCTTCCTGTTCATACATATTTGTATATTATTAAAACAAAAAAACAAAACAAAACGAAAATAAAGTAATGAAGTATGTCTTCACTATTATTAGCGCTTTTAATTAAGGAGTAAATTTGAGTACTTCTTCCACCACTGCATTGTTTGGGACTCATCATGGTTACTAAAAGGCATTGAACAGTTCAAAACAGGACATATAGGGAATACGATTACAAGGAATCACTTTAGGTCTTATGCTATATCTCCTATCTTTATGGTTAGCGGTGTCTGTAACTTGGAAGAAGGCCTACATTACAAGTGTGATCCCAATCAATGATTGACCTTATTGATAAAAAGCTTTATTTTGTATATAGTCTCTGTCGGTTGAATACCATGTAGGCCTATGTCCATTGTGACCGCAGGTCGCAGTTAACTAAATCTAAATGTTTTTTGTGGCTTTCGCCTTTATTTTATATGGAGTGACAGACCGTAGGCTGACAGGAAATAAGACATGTAGTAAGGGCTGTCGGGATCGGGAGTCGAACCCACGGCACACTGCCAGACTGGATTACCAGCCAAGGTGCCTGGACCACTGAGCCATGGCCCAGGCAGTTAACTATATCTAAAAGTTTTTTTGTGGCTTTCGCCTTTATTTTATATTTTTTTATGGAGGGACAGACAGTAGGCTGACAGGAAATGGGGGGAAGACATGCAGTAAAGGCCGTTGGGATCGGGAGTCGAACCCGCGGCACACTGCCAGTCTGGATTACCAGCCAAGGTGCCTGGACCGCTGAGCCCAGGCAGTTAACTATATCAAACCCCATGCCAAAGCGCCAGTGCTCGCCCAGCAGTCTGCTGTCACCCAGGCGGATGCTTGCACGTGACATCGCCCTTTAGGGTGAGGTCGCTTCTCGCCCTCAGGAGTCTTACTGGTATATACATACATATACATGTGTGTGTGTGTGTGTGTGTGTGTGTGTGTGTGTGTGTGTGTGTGTGTGTGTGTGTGCGTGTGTGTGTGTGTGTGTGTGTGTGTGTGTGTGTGTATATATATAAATAATATACGAAAATAGCAGATCTACAACCTCATAACATCTCACCATGTGAAGCGTTGTTGTGATGCATGTAGATTTTTACAACTTTTATGACCTGTTATAAAATGGTAAATGGTGCTTTACATAGATTGTGCATTACATTCTCCCATTCACACACACATTCATACACCAATGGTAGCGGAAGCCATGCAAGGTACCAACCAGCACATCGGGAGCAATTTGGGGTTCAGTGTCTTGCCCAAGGACACTTCGACATGTAGACAGGAGGAGCCGGGATTCGAACCGCCGACCCATGGATCATTGGACGACCTGCTCTACCTCTTGAGCCACAGCCGGCCTGTTATGACATGGGCAGAATAGGGTACTATAGGGTTAATGTGTTGAACCCTGATTTATCTATTGATTATTCAAAAAAAGTTTTGTTTATTCACATTCAATGACCCATACATGCTGGGGTGTAAGGGGCGTGTTCTCTCCTCCACGTCATCAGCGGAGGAGCCATGCCAAAGTCTGTCGAGACTCTCTGTTGACTCCAGTCAATTCAATCAAAGGAGAAGAGGGCTCCTGGAAAGGAGTCAGCTGAGGTGGTTTGGGCATCTGGTAAAATAGCCAATAAGCTCACAACGTGTCGATGTAGATTGGCTAATTTGGGGGTCAATGGCAGATTTTGGCATGCTACTATAGTCCTACATAATTACACCTAGAAACCCTATTTAGGTTCATCTTACGGTGGACGGTGAAAAGGAATCTTTGAAACATTTCATAGTTTTAGAAATATAGTGCTTTCAAATTTATGATTTATAATGGGGCTCAATGGCAGCTATTGGCACGTCCAAAAAACACTTTCACCTAGAAACTCCATTCACACTTTTTTGAGAGGTGCAAACCACTCCAACAACAAGCTTTGTCTGTACCTGTGTACCCGTGTCTGTACCCGTGTACCTGTACCTGGGGCCACATACAGATGAGCATGGTTGCTATGGTTAGTGTGTGACGTCACTGCACCACTCAGTTCAAACAGGTGTGATTTTTATAATTCAGCTTACTGTGGAGACACATTTTACTTTGAAATGTTTTATAGTTTCTGAGTTATTGCTATGCATGCTATAGTATGCCGCCCGAGACCATGGGCCTTTTTGACCATGGGCTATAGCCCATGGTCAAAAAGGATGAAAAACGAGGATTTGAAAAAAAGTTGAAAATCAGTCCGAGACCATGGGCTATAGTCCATGGTCTCGGGGTGATTTTCATCTTCTTTTTTTCAAATCCTCAAAAATGATGAAAAAACGGCTATGGGCCTATGGGCCTATAACCTATTTAGGTTCATCTTACGGTGGACATGTTTGCCTGAAAAGGAATCTTTGAAATATTCCACAGTTTTAGAAATATAGTGCTTTCAAATTTGAGAAATTTACAATGGGGCTCAATGGCAGATATTGGCACGTCAAAAAATCACTTTCACCTAGAAACTCCATTCACACTTTTTATAATTCAGCTTACTGTGGAGACACATGCTGGAACTTTTTACTTTGAAATGTTTTGTAGTTTCTGAGTTATTTAACTTAAACGCCCAATGCATTCTCAATGGCAATAGCACGCTATAGTATGCTGTCCGAGTCCATGGGCTATAGCCCATGGTCAAAAAGGATGAAAAACGAGGATTTGAAAAAAAGATGAGAATCACTCCGAGACCATGGGCTATAGTCCATGGTCTCGGGGTGATTTTCGTCTTTTTTTCAAATCCTCAGGAATGATGAAAAAACGGAAACGGCATGCTATAGTATGCCGTCCGAGTCCATGGGCTATAGCCCATGGTCAAAAAGGATGAAAAACGAGGATTTGAAAAAAAGATGAAAATCACTCCGAGACCATGGGCTATAGTCCATGGTCTCGGGGTGATTTTTGTCTTTTTTTCAAATCCTCAAAAATGATGAAAAACGGAAACGGCATGCTATAGTATGCCGCCCGAGACCATGGGCTATAGCCCATGGTCAAAAAGGATGAAAAACGAGGATTTGAAAAAAAGTTGAAAATCACTCCGAGACCATGGGCTATAGTCCATGGTCTCGGGTGATTTTCGTCTTCTTTTTTTCAAATCCTCAGAAATGATGAAAAAAGGCATGCTATAGTATGCCATCCAAGGCCATGGGCTATGGGCCTATAACCTATTTAGGTTCATCTTACGGTGGAAATGTTTGCCTGAAAAGGAATCTTTGAAATGTTCCATAGTTTTAGAAATATAGTGCTTTCAAATTTGAGAAATTTACAATGGGGCTCAATGGCAGATATTGGCACGTCAAAAATGCACTTTCACCAAGAAACTCCATTCACACGGCATGCTATAGTATGCCGTCCGAGACCATGGGCTATATATAGTCCATGGTCTCGGGGTGATTTTCGTCTTTTTTTCAAATCCTCAAAAATGATGAAAAACGGAAATGGCATGCTATAGTATGCCGTCCGAGTCCATGGGCTATAGCCCATGGTCAAAAAGGATGAAAAACGAGGATTTGAAAAAAAGATGAGAATCACTCCGAGACCATGGGCTATAGTCCATGGTCTCGGGGTGATTTTCGTCTTTTTTTCAAATCCTCAGGAATGATGAAAAAACGGAAACGGCATGCTATAGTATGCCGTCCGAGTCCATGGGCTATAGCCCATGGTCAAAAAGGATGAAAAACGAGGATTTGAAAAAAAGATGAAAATCACTCCGAGACCATGGGCTATAGTCCATGGTCTCGGGGTGATTTTCATCTTCTTTTTTTCAAATCCTCAAAAATGATGAAAAGAGGCATGCTATAGTATGCCATCCAAGGCCATGGGCTATGGGCCTATAACCTATTTAGGTTCATCTTACGGTGGAAATGTTTGCCTGAAAAGGAATCTTTGAAATGTTCCATAGTTTTAGAAATATAGTGCTTTCAAATTTGAGAAATTTACAATGGGGCTCAATGGCAGATATTGGCACGTCAAAAAATCACTTTCACCTAGAAACTCCATTCACACTTTTTATAATTCAGCTTACTGTGGAGACACATGCTGGAACTTTTTACTTTGAAATGTTTTGTAGTTTCTGAGTTATTTAACTTAAACGCCCAATGCATTCTCAATGGCAATAGCACAAACTGTGGCATGCTACTAGTCCTACATACTTACACCTAGAAACCCCATTCAAACCTATTTAGGTTCATCTTACGGTGGACATGTTTGCCTGAAAAGGAATCTTTGAAATGTTTCATAGTTTTAGAAATATAGTGCTTTCAAATTTGAGAAATGTACAATGGGGCTCAATGGCAGATATTGGCAAGTAAAGAATTGAGTGCATGGGGTTTGAACCCACAACCTCCAGATCATCTAACCAGTGTGATAAGTCACTGAGCTACTTGCTACCTGCCACAACACAGTTTGCCTTTCCCTTTTAGTAACAACACTTATACAAAAATAAGTCCATGGGATATAGTCCATGGTCTCGGGGTGATTTTCGTCTTTTTTTCAAATCCTCAGGAATGATGAAAAAACGGAAACGGCATGCTATAGTATGCCGCCCGAGACCATGGGCTATAGCCCATGGTCAAAAAGGATGAAAAACGAGGATTTGAAAAAAAGTTGAAAATCACTCCGAGACCATGGGCTATATATAGTCCATGGTCTCGGGGTGATTTTCGTCTTCTTTTTTTCAAATCCTCAGAAATGATGAAAAAAGGCATGCTATAGTATGCCATCCAAGGCCATGGGCTATGGGCCTATAACCTATTTAGGTTCATCTTACGGTGGACATGTTTGCCTGAAAAGGAATCTTTGAAATGTTTCATAGTTTTAGAAATATAGTGCTTTCAAATTTGAGAAATGTATAATGGGGCTCAATGGCAGCTATTGGCACGTCAAAAAAAATCACTTTCACCTAGAAACTCCATTCCCACTTTTTGAGTGGTGTAAACCACTCCTACAACTGGCTTTTGTGTGCAGAAAAAAATGAGCATGGTTGCTATGTTCAAAATAATTTCTGACGTAATTAAATCACACCCGGGTGAACTGGATGACCGTAGCAACCATGGTCATTTTCTCTGCACAGAAAAAGCCAGTTGTGAAATCACATCCGGGTGTGATTTCATTACGTCAGATCAGAGCTGATCAGGCTACATAATACCTTACCTTATTTCATTACGTTAGACATTACGTCAGACCACAGCTGATCATGCTATATAAAACCTTACACCACTCAGTTCACACGGGTGTGATTTTTATTTAAATTCAGCTTAGTGTGGAGACACATGCTGGAACTTTTTTATTTGAAATGTTTTGTAGAGTTATTTTCGCCTTTTTTTCAAATCCTCAAAAAATGATGAAAAACGGCATGCTATAGTATGCCGTCCGAGGCCATGGGTTATGGGCTGAACTTGAACCCTCGACCTGTGGCTCACATAGACAGCAGCTTATCACAGAGTGCCACCATGCTCTTTGAGAATGTCCTCTGCTTTCTATCTCTAGTGTTCTTCTGGATTTTTCCTGACCTGTCTCTTCTGGATGTCTCCTGACCTTCTTCAGGCATGCCTGAAGGTTTACAGTAAGCTGAATGAAATTATTGCATTGTGATGACTTTTGAGGTTGTAAATCAGCTATTCTCCAAGTATAAAATAGGACTTAATGATATAGTCCCATAACATGATATAATAAAGCTTTATTTGTATAGCACCTTTTAATGTTTCTGAAAATGTGCATTCTGTATAATGCGTACTTACTGTAGCTTCTTTATGTAGGCGGTGGCCTAAGGGTTAGAGGAGCGCCCTTGTTGCCGAAAGGTTGCTGGTTCGATTCCCCGGACGGGCAGGAAAAATCTGGGTTGGGAAGTGATTGGTCATCACTCACCCAACACCGCTGATGTGCCCTTGAGCAAGGCACTGAACCCCCAACTGCTCCAGTGGAGCTGCTTAGTGGCCAACAGTATAAGACTGTGGTTGTATTGGTCAGCTCCCAGGTTTTAATGTGTGTCTGTCTGTGTGTTTCTATGTGCAGGGCATTGCTGAAAAGGAGCACTTGTGCCCAGCTATACTACCCTGGGTAAATAAAGGAGAAAAAAAATAGTTTGATGGCAATGATTGCTACTTTTTGTAGGTTTTGGAATGCAAGACCTTTACATTAAACGACTACTTCACCACTTCAACCTATCTTCATAATAGTTGGTCATCACCAAAGTTCATGATAAAATGCCACATTTCTTTCCTATTCGGTTTGTCTCTCAGGGCAGTTCAGAAACCCGTCCACCGCAGTGACATCGATGAAGAATCCAAGCTAATAGAAACTGCAGGCTTTCTATCCTGAAAAGTTGCAATGCGATAATGGAAGCCACCGTTCTCACAATAATAAAACAAAATATATATACTTTTTTAAATTTCGTTTATAAAACATCTACCTAACGATGATGTCACTGGTGGACGGGTTTCTGAACTGCCCACAGACCTCCTATATGAGACACAGACTAGAGTAGAAAAAAATCACTGGTATGCTTCTTTTCTTACTAACAGAGTACATCATCATCGGTTAACACTAGCATGCCTGAGAGGTCATTTTAACCGTTTTTTTTAGATTTTGAAGTTGATTATCTTTGCCCATGAAGCTTTCAGAAGGTTCCCCTTCCATGACCATCATCATCCATCACCATTCAATCTCAGACATTTTTTACATCTGAAACATTTTCTAAATATGAATTTAAGCACATGCTACTTGTGTCCCTTTTTTCTTCAGTCCCGTTTCCAGGCACCGCTGGGTTGGACTTGACTCTCGATATATCGCTTTCCTCCACCGGGAACGGTCCATGGCCACCTCGCGATCAGAGGGTGAAAGTGAACACAACCCTCTCATCAGCATTAACTACCAATGTTGGTGCTCCCCAGGGGTGTGTGAGCTCAGCTGTACTTTTTACCCTTTATACTGACAGCTGTCGTATTGAGGAATGCCTGTCTGAATGTTGCACTGACACACCAGACCTCTCCTAGATAGTTCCAGTGATCCTGGACTGCACCAACACAGAGTGAATAAGGTGTTTGAATGAAGTGATAACAACGCTCTCATCATTAACACAAAAAAGACATTAGAGATTGTTTTTGGTACACCACCACGAGATACACAGGTCCCCCATTACTATTCATGGTGAACCGATCAACCAGGTATATGTTCGTACAAACACCTAGGAGTAGTAATAGACCATCTGTTGTCATGGAAAGATCAGATTGATTCAGTGTGTAAGAAAACAAAGCAAAGAATCTACTTCCTTCGCTCACACCGGACATGTTTGGTTCGTTTAAAACGAACCATGGTCCGCTTACCCCTTTGGTTCAGCTGGTGTGAACGTGCATCCGAACTCTGGTGCGGATCGTTACTGGTTCGTTACTGGTGTGAACGCATTCAGACTTTATAGAGGACCAAATACAGAACGATAGCCAAAATAGCTGTCGGGCGTCGGCAGTTGTGAGACTGCATTAATAATTAGTTCTAAAAGCATGTCTTTTTTT
Organism: Electrona antarctica; assembly: GCF_951216825.1. Taxonomy (NCBI): domain Eukaryota; kingdom Metazoa; phylum Chordata; class Actinopteri; order Myctophiformes; family Myctophidae; genus Electrona; species Electrona antarctica. Next base: position 5,652,755 of record NC_136807.1, on the reverse strand, counting down.
ACGGGATCACTATTGATATGACAGCTGTCAGCTGATTTTAATAGTAGACGCATATTATGTCTATGAGTAGACCCGCATCGCATCCATGTAGGAGGGCTAAGGAGGCGCAGCGCAAATTTAATGGCAGCGTACGAGGTTCACATGCGCAAAAATAACAGATGTACACGGAATGGTATGTACGGTATGGTACACGATGTAAGCTTGTAGATCTGTTTATTTTAAGCATGCGCCGCCGCCACCACACAAAGTTATGACGAAGCATGCGATGCATCACGCATGAGACTTCGTGCGTGCGTGCGTGCGTGCGTACGCGCATATGGGGGGAGAGACCCGATATATTTTATAGCTCTATGGGAGAGACGCAGAGACAGAGAAATATTTAAAATCATCCTGTCTCGCTCTAGCGCACGGCCGCACGTATAGAGAAAGAGCCAATGGAGCAAATGTTAAATAAGCTACAGTCACAGGTGGTCCCAAATTATGAATTGATTACATCACTATAGCAAAAGACGTGAAGCTGGGTCACCTCAATTAGCTGCAGCGGAGCTGTTCTGACTTGAAGCTCAATACTAACTGACCAGCACGGCTTCAAGTTTAAACCATGGGTTTTCAACTGGTGGTCCGCGGACCACTGGTGGTCCATGAAGGTATTGCATGTGGTCCCTGACCATGCATCTAGTAATGTAGGAAAGTGAAGATTTGTAAGATATGTATTGTATTGACCACAAGTTGAGAAACAATGCAGTAAATGACCTGGTGACAAATGATGATGACTCGTCGATGTTGTCAGTTACTGGGAAGTCGGACGTCAAGAACTTCCACAGAAAAGGGAGTTGAATCTCAAGGGAAACTGTACCGGTTTGCCTGGTTGAGCCACCATTATAAGGAAATGTGCCCATAATCAATCGCATATTCTATTGTGTCTGCTCGCTGGCTCATACATACTGTAAGTTACAATAAACAGCAACATGCGTTTAATATGGAAGGTTAATTCCCCCCCCCCCCTCCCAACAAAACAGTGGTCCCCAGGTTGATTCTCAGTCAGGGTCAGGGCCGGACTGGGAGCCAAAATCAGGCCGGGGGGGGGTCATACACCAGACAGGCCACCCGCATGCACGCGCACGCGCACACGCACACACACACAGTAGTAGTAGCTCTTATATTGACTAGTAGGAGACAACACACCTCTGTACCACTATCACAGAACAAAATAAATGTACATTTGCTTTTATATCCACCTTTGCATATGTAACCAGGCAAAATGAGATAAGCACCGGACACAAACTAAAATAGAGGGTTTTTTATTCTGGGCAATAACTGCTTCTGTGTTTGTCTGTTTGTAGCTCAATGAGCAAGACTATTGTTTCACAGTGCAGAGTAACAATCAGAACATGACTGTCTTTTATAGTGCAAAAAATAACTGCAGTGTACAGGACCACACACCAACTGGAAATCCTCACTGACACATGAACACAAACAAGAAAAGAACATCCCATCACATGTTGCATTTACAAAGTGCTATCAAACACCACATCAATCACATGTTGCATTTACAAAGTGCTTATCAAACAACACATCTTCAGAAAAGTAAACAAAAACAAAACATAGTCAAACATCATACATGTGGTTAATAAACCTACATTCAATCCAGTATCTTAGTTCCCAGACTCCAAAGGATCAGTTTCCAGCTCCCAGCTCAATCACAGCTTCACATTAATAATCTGTTAACATCCAATGAAAACCAAAACATTACAATGTAAAACTTAACAGTGTACCTCCATACATCACTATGGTTGATAATCAATCACCATTTGTATACATAGTTACCTTGATGATATATATTTATCTGTCCACAACAACATGCATGAAATACCCTCATGGATAATCTCTCAGCATCTGACTTTACTTCCTACTTCCTGCTTCTGCATGCTACCTTCCTGCATTGCACTAACAAGAGAACTAGCACCATCTAGTGGCAGTATTTCAGTATGCTTTAGACCTGGCTACATATTGGCAGTATTTCACCTGGCTACATACTCCCCTGCTTTTAACAGTCAACGTCCTCGGTGACTGCCTTCTCAGCTTCTCTACCAAATTCAATGCCCACAGTGGACAACTGCGAGAACACCCCAGAATTGATAATACGTTTATTACACACCGACTGAGGGAGGTTATGTGGGTTGTGGTGCTTTCCTGCATTAAACCTCTGACTTTGTCGTGGTAGGGAAATTGGTGCAATAACCTCAGAGTTCCTAACCGGCATGTTAGAGGCATCAGGCACTGTTAACTCTGGATTGTGTACTTCAACAACCGAATCAATACTCTCAGCTCCTGTGACATCTATGACCCCTGGCCCTTCCATGTCCCGACCGGGGACTTCATTTCCCCCTCCATGTTCATCATGGACAGTATTTGGGTAATTAACCTCATCCAACATTACATACTCAGGATCCGTCTCTAAGTCCTCTGGTGTAACTTCAGGAGGGGCAATGACTGGTGTTACGGTTGAGATCCCCTCCTCATCTACCCTGGGGCCCAGAACAGGACCTACATACGGCCTAAGGTTAGCTCTGTGGACCCTCTTAATAGGGCCACCCTCCACTGGCTCTACCGTATGTGTGCTACCCTGAACCTCCACTACCCTGTAAACAGTGGGGCCCCAAGCATCCTGAATTTTGTTCCTACCTTGTGGCCAATGACGGAGATAGACTAGCTGTCCCACCTGCACAGGAGGACAGTAAACCTTGTTCTTAGCTAGTTCAAGCCTTTCTAATGCTTTCTGTTCAGCATACTCTCTCGCTCTAGCATGAGCCTCCTTCAGACGCTCCTGGTGTACCACCAACCAATCATGTTTCCTATCCAACACTTGTCTCTGTCCTAATAAGGCATCTACAGGCAGGTGTGGGTGTACCCCAAATAGGAGGTAGTACGGTGAATACCCTGTAGAGGCATGAGGGGTCACATTGTATGCGTAAACCAGCTCTGGCAAGTGTTCTGGCCACCGGCGTTTCTTAGGTGGTGGTAGAGTACGCAGGAGGTCATGCAGCGTCCTATTATACCGTTCACATTGTGCATTACCCTGGGGATGATGAGGTGTGGTACGAGTTTTCTTAACCCCATATAGCTTACAGAGTTCTTGAATGACCTCACTCTCAAACGTCCTTCCCTGATCTGAGTGGAGACGTTCCGGCACGCCATACTTAAGAAACCACTCCCGGAGGAGGATCTTGGCAGTTGTGTCAGCTTTCTGGTCTTTACTAGGGAACGCCTGAGTGAACTTGGTGAACACATCAGTAATCACTAATACATTCTCACGGCCATCTGAAGCAGGATCTAACAGTGTATAATCAACAGCCACCACTTCAAGGGGCCGTGTAGCTAAGAATGGCTTCATGGGAGCATGAATCTTGGGAGATGGCATCTTAGTAAGTACACACCTCTGGCACTGCTTTACCCATTGCTCTACATCCTCATAAATCCCTGGCCAGAAACAGCGCTGTCTCAAAAGGTTCTGAGTACGCTCTATACCCTGATGGCCTAGGTGATCATGTGTACTCTCCATTACCGCTTTCTGTAGGCATGCCGGTACCAGGAGCTGCTGATATTCACCCCCGTGGCCATCGTCAATGACACAGTATAATAACCCGTTCATCTCTGTCACTCTATGCCACTGTCTGAGTAGAGAGAGTACAGGTTTGGTCAACCCTGCTCTATCCTGATAGGTGGGCTTTCTCTTCTGGTCCCAAAACTGTCTAAATGACCTTATTGTGGGATCAGTGTGCTGAAATTGCTGCAGCTCATCTGCAGAATAACCTGGCAGAGTAGGCGTATTACCCTGTGGATCACCAGCAGAAGTAGAATCACCAACTTCTGAGGCACGGACCTGTCTGACCTTGCAACATTTGATACCTACATCCACTAAATCTGGATCAAGGGCTGTTCCATACCCGATGAAATTACAGATAGATATACAGCCATCAAACTCCAAATCATCTGGGTCTGGCAGTGGCTCCCCTGCTAACGGCTGCCGTGAGAGTGTATCTGCCGCAATGTTACATCGGCCAGGGCGGTATTTCACCTCAAAATCAAAAACAGCCAGCTGAGCAACCCAGCGCTGCTCAATAGCCCCCAACTTAGCAGAGTTAAGGTGACACAGGGGATTGTTGTCCGTTATGACAGTGAACTTACACCCAAGCAGATAACCCCTGAATTTATCTGAGACAGCCCATTTGAGGGCCAGAAGCTCCAATTTCATGCTGCTGTAATTTCTGTCATTTCTTTCTGCGCCTCTCAGTCTTCTACTGGCATATGCTATTACCCTTTTCTTCCCTCCCTGCTCCTGATAGAGAACAGCCCCTAACCCTAACATACTGGCGTCTGTCTCGACAATAAAAGGGGCAGAGAAATCAGCGTAAGCCAGTAACGGGGCACTGGTAAGTTTCTCCTTAATTTGGTTAAATGACACCTGACACTCTGGTGTCCACAGGCAATCAAACAAGCGTTTGGACTTAACTGAAATGCTTTCTTTGCTGCAAGCATTTACCACATCATGTAAAGGTCCTGCTAGCTGGGAAAAGTTCTGGATAAATTTCCTATGATAGCTACCGAACCCTAGGAAAGACCTCAAATCCTTGCAAGTAGTAGGCACTGGCCACTGCTCCACTACAGCTATCTTATCTGGGTCGGTGCTGATGCCTTCCTCTGATATTTGATGACCAAGGAAGCGTACCGTGTGTTGCAGGAAGTGGCATTTCTCTACCTTAACCTTTAAGCCAGTGTTCCTGAGCCTCTGCAAGGTTGTCTGAAGTCTGGCAAGGTGGTCATTAAATGTCTGGGAATAGATCAGTATGTCGTCCAAATATACCAGCATAATTTGAAAAATCAAATCACTCATGGTTGCCTGCATAAGCCGCTGAAATGTTGCCGGACCATTGCATACACCAAACGGCAGTCTGGAATACTCAAACAATCCAAAAGGAGTCGTAAAGGCTGTCTTATGCCTGTCATTTTCATGTACTGCCACCTGGTGATAACCACTGGCAAGGTCAATGGTAGAGAAATACCGTGCACCATGTAGGGCGTCAAAACTCTCGTCAATCCGGGGTAAGGGAAATGCATCCCTTCTGGTCTTGGAATTCAATTTCCGATAATCCACACACAGCCTTAAACTGTTGTCTGTTTTCCTCACAACTACAATGGGCGAGGCATATGCACTACTGCTCTCTACAACAACACCTTTCTTGAGAAGTTGTGCAATGTGTTCCCTAACCTCATTGTACTGGGTTGGCGGTATACGTCGGTAGGGTTGTGTGACTGGGATATTGTCCACTAAATGTATCTCATGTTTGATCTTATCTGTGTACCCTAGGTCCTCATCCTTAAAGGCAAATACATCTGCAAACTGAGTTAAAAGTACTGTTAACTTAGCCTGTTCTTCTGGAGAGCCACCAATGTCTAACTGTTCAATCATGGACTGTAGCTCACTGCCTGGGGTTTGAGGCTCCTTTCTCTCAACAGACACCTCTTCATGGTCAACAGAGATGCGCTGAAAATACACCTCTGTTGTCTTGTCCACACACTCTGCCCTGCTGAGTACACCAAGTCTAGTTCTAGGTGATAACCATACATCTTCTGGTGAGAGGTTTACCACTTGCACTGGGAACACTGACATGTTAGCTTCTACAAGGGTAGGGAGTACTAGAATACCACTAGGTAATGGAGTGTTGGTAGGCTCCAATAACATCAAAGTCTGCACATTTGAAGGTGTCATGGACCCCTTAGCATATACTGTGGCAACTGAAGCGGCTGGCACATGGACAGTATCTCTACCAGCGACTCTAGCTGAAGCTGTATTGTGTACCACTTCACCAGTTTGCACATGCTGAAAGGCTTCCCTCCACACTGAGTCTAGCTCTCCACCAAGTGTAGTGTCAAAACTTGCTATTGCCAGCTCCCTGCATCTCTTTACGACATTCATACCAATAAGAACTGGTAAAGGCTCTCTGGGTTTGCTTGGTTCCTCCCTAGCTTTACATTCTGGCCCCCCTTCCATCACCTTCTGCTCCCCTGGATCAAACTCCCTGCCATCCGACATAGTAGGCTCCTCTGAGACTGGATTTCCCACCACTAAAAATCCACACTCTGGTATAATTAGTCCCATGGCTTGCACATCCAGCTCAATGTAACCTATGTATGGGATTGGCAATGAGTTTGCTGCAGTTAACTTTAGCCATTTGGCTGTGGATGCAAGATCCTTATCCTCTCCCAATAAATGCTCCCGAAAAAAGGATTCAGAGATGGTGCTAACCTGGCTCCCTGTATCTAAGAGACACCTAGTTTTAGCTCCCCCCACCTCAACATCAATCCCTGGACATTCCCCGACTGCCCGCTCCATGAATTTCTCCCGGGTAAGTGTATTTGAGCCTTGATTCTCAACTCGAATTGCCTGGCTCTTGGCAACCGAGGGGACTAGTTTCCCTGCATGTTTGCACTGCTGGTGGCTGACTGGTTGTCTGGCTGGTGCTGTCTGCACTCTCTCGCGATATGTCCCACGCCCCTACATTTGAGACAGATTGGTCTCCCATCCTCCGTAAATTGAAATTTCGGCCTGGGTCTCTCACCCCTATCATTTTCAGATCTCCCCTTGCGAAGGAAACCTTCCTTTACAACATTGGCAAGCTCTCCAATAGCCTTCCCCTGTTCAGAGATGACTTTAAGTATGTCATCTAGAGTCGCCGACTGTTTCTCCTGTGAACCACCAGCACCCTGTGCACCCACATCCCCCCTGTCTGTTACAATTGGCCTGCTCCTGGCCACTGTGGGCCTGTCCTCTAGAGACCAGGCAATGGCTTCTTCTCGCACCTCTAAAAGTGACAATCTTGGCTTTTCCCTGACCATTTTACGGAGCTCCCGTCTGAGTGAGGAATCCCTAACACCCTCTATAAATTGGTCCCTGACTGCCAGCTTTGTGTCAGCCACTGCATTTGGCCTCTGTTTAAGAGCAGAGCGAAGGATTTGGGACAGTGCATGTGAATACTCAAAGAAATCCTCACCTTCCTTCTGGTGACGGCCATAAAAACTCTGTAACAGTTGGGCTACACTGCGCTTTTCTCTGTAGGCCTCTCTAAGAAATGTGAGGAGCTCATAAGGTTCCCTTTCCTCCCCATCTGTGCATAGTTTGACTTCCTCAAGTGCTGAACCCCTCAACAGTGAGAAAATGAAATCAACCTGTTCCCTTCGGGATAGGTCTCTAGCTCGTACAGCACGCTCTACTTCGTCAATAAACTCATCAATGTTACGACCATCCACCACCACATCACCACTAAAAGGTTGGATGGGCCGCTCTCTTGGCATGTACACATATGACTTGGTAGACGCATTACTCAAGGTGGCAATCCGGGCCAATACTTCATCATGTTTCACACTTAGTTGAGATAACTCACTCTGAAGCTTTCTCACATCGTCCACTCCTGCCTCTTTCACCCTCTCCTCTTCTTCATTGTCACTCATAGCTATATGTCTCTGTACCACCCTGGTGAAAGGATAAAGTTATTTGATAGTGGGCAGAATGAGATGGTGTCGTCTTCTTCCTCTGTGGTCGACGTGGTCTCCAAGCGTTGGGATGACGTTGGTGTCTTTTCCTCTGGGCTGGTCACTGGTCTCCAGTCGTCACACCAGGCCGGCCTCACCGACTGCGTCCTCGTCAGCACCAGCACCCAGGTCCCTACTGCAGTTATTTTATTTTTGCACTAAAGCCGTCTGACTTATCTTAGCCAACTGCACCAAAATTGATTTGAAACACAGATTTTCCAGAACCCCACTCCTGGTACCAATTGTGTAACCAGGCAAAATGAGATAAGCACCGGACACAAACTAAAATAGAGGGTTTTTTATTCTGGGCAATAACTGCTTCTGTGTTTGTCCGTTTGTAGCTCAATGAGCAAGACTATTGTTTCACAGTGCAGAGTAACAATCAGAACATGACTGTCTTTTATAGTGCAAAAAATAACTGCAGTGTACAGGACCACACACCAACTGGAAATCCTCACTGACACATGAACACAAACAAGAAAAGAACATCCCATCACATGTTGCATTTACAAAGTGCTATCAAACACCACATCAATCACATGTTGCATTTACAAAGTGCTTATCAAACAACACATCTTCAGAAAAGTAAACAAAAACAAAACATAGTCAAACATCATACATGTGGTTAATAAACCTACATTCAATCCAGTATCTTAGTTCCCAGACTCCAAAGGATCAGTTTCCAGCTCCCAGCTCAATCACAGCTTCACATTAATAATCTGTTAACATCCAATGAAAACCAAAACATTACAATGTAAAACTTAACAGTGTACCTCCATACATCACTATGGTTGATAATCAATCACCATTTGTATACATAGTTACCTTGATGATATATATTTATCTGTCCACAACAACATGCATGAAATACCCTCATGGATAATCTCTCAGCATCTGACTTTACTTCCTACTTCCTGCTTCTGCATGCTACCTTCCTGCATTGCACTAACAAGAGAACTAGCACCATCTAGTGGCAGTATTTCAGTATGCTTTAGACCTGGCTACATATTGGCAGTATTTCACCTGGCTACACATAAGAGAAATGGCCAAATAGTGTAAAACTGGCAGCGACCACATACAGCACAACCACACTGACAAATATAATAAAGTAAACAAAAAGTTAATAATAATTATGACCAGTGATTGTAAGGAATTATTATAATTGCTCCCAATTGCTGTAATATACATACAATAGAGTGCATAGAAAATTGTTTGTGCACTGCAATCCATTCTATAGCCCAGCAGCATGTGTATTGTATAGTCTCCCTCAATTGCAAGTGTCATTAAAATAGCAGCAGCACAAATTATATATTTTATTAGCCATATCCAGGCAGTGGCGTGCAGAGACATTTTGAGGGGAAAGGTGCTGTGGAAAGTGGAAAGAAAAGGGCATCTTGTGTGGGAAAAATTGGGTAATTTCCGGTCAAACCCCCCCAATTTCAGGTCTAGTCAGTACCCACTCTTCTGGTTTCAATTCACATTTACATACTAGCCTAAGGCTTAGGCTAGTATGAACTCTAGAGTCTAGAGTTGCTTGATGAACAAGAAACTGTGTCCCTGTCAGGGCTAACTGGCACATGACAGCACAGTCCTTTGCAATTTGCAACTCCCCATTCATCCAATTTGCATCTGCGATCTGCTTGTATTAAACGACATTAAAGTCACCAACATTGCAGCTGTAGGGAAAGCTTGAATATCCACTTTCAAACTGCAAAGCTTTTGTTTCATAAAAATCCACCGAATGTTTTTCCCACTCAGCTCTGCACTTAGTTTTTCTTCTTTTTTTACTTCTATCTCACTACTAGAACTTTCTGACTCTTGAGGTAGATACAAGGGGCCAGTGAGGCTATTCAACGTTGAAGCTCTGGGCCCTAGTGGTAGGAGGAGGGAATACAGGCGGACCCGTGGATTCATGACTGGGAAACCCCGTGCAGCTGGGCTTTAACATTGAGCGCTCGGTTGCACTTCCGCATTTGACCACCAAAATTTGGTGGTCAAATGCGGAAGTAGACGTTCTGAGACGGCACTTCCGGCAGTCTTCCGGGTGCTTCAAAACGCCACTGAGCAACTTCCACTGACATGAATAGCTGGGGGGGCGGAGCTTCGCGCCAGTTCAGTCTCTATCCTTTTATATACTCTATGGGTAGATACGATTTGTGGCTGTCAACAGCATCCATTTGTGTTTTCAATGTTGTGGACCGGAGCGTGGTGAAATAGTTGTAAAGATACGATACTGCATAGTGATTGGCTCTGCTGCATGCCTATGAAGAGTACTAACCAATGAGCTGTGCCTAGCGCCTTTCTAGACACCAGGTTCCATGTTTTCCTCCTGTTCCCATAGCTCAGATAGCTGCCCCTTCTGCTTGTGTGTGTGTGTGTGTCCGCATGTGAGCGACTGAGAATCACCATAACGCGCTGTCATTCTTCCACGACCCCAAAATACGGGATTAAGTGCGTCCCGTATCGGTTCATTACGGGACAGGTCTTTTAGTTGCCAAATACGGTACGATCCCGTATTTTACGGGACGGTTGGCAACCCGTGTGTCCCAGCCTCCCAGCCCAGCTAGGAGCCGCAGTCCCTCTCTGTATCAAGTTAAAGGACCACTTCACCACTTTTCAACATCTCTTCATATGATTGGTCCTCACTAATGTTCATGGTAAAACACCACCATTTTTTCCTACTCAGTCTGTGTCTCATAGGAGGGCTTTGGGCAGTTCGGACACCCGTCCACCAGTGACATCATCATTAGGCAGATTTTTTTTTAAACAAGATTTGTTTTAAAATATATTTAGATTTTTATTATCGTGAGAACGATGGCTTCAACTTTTGCATTGCAACTTTTCAGGAAAAGAAAGCCTGCCGTTTCTATTAGCTTGGATTCACCATCGATGATGTCACTGGTGGACGGGTTTCTGAACTGCCCACAGCCTTCCTATGAGACACAGACTGAGTAGGAAAAAATGGTGGTATTTTATCATGAACATTAGTTAGGACCAATTATAGGAAGAGAAGTTGAAAAGTGGTGAAGTGGTCCTTTAAGACAGACTCAACTCTCTGTGTGAATTGAAAACGGACCGTGGCCTGGCTGGTCTAGTAGAGATTGTTTACCTTTTGTAGCATAGAAACGCTGCGCTGGTTTGGCTGGCCTGGACTGCATTTTATTTTATTTTTATTCATTTAAGTTCTTTTTTTTTCTTCTTTTTTTTTGCAGCCAGGCAGGCAGGCCAGTAGGAGGCGCAGGCCATCAGGAAATGTCCCGGTTCTCCCGTGGGCCAATCTGGGAGTGGTCAGGGTGGTGGTCAGGGTGACTGAACTACTGCTGTCATGTTGCTGTTCTCTTCTGTCTCTGTGTGACTGAACTACTGCTGTCATGTTGCTGTTCTCCTCTGTCTCTGTGTGACTGAACTACTGCTGTCATGTTGCTGTTCTCTTCTGTCTCTGTGTGACTGAACTACTGCTGTCATGTTGCTGTTCTCTTCTGTCTCTGTGTGACTGAACTACTGCTGTCATGTTGCTGTTCTCTTCTGTCTCTGTGTGACTGAACTACTGCTGTCATGTTGCTGTTCTCTTCTGTCTCTGTGTGACTGAACTACTGCTGTCATGTTGCTGTTCTCTCTCTGTGTGACTGAACTACTGCTGTCATGTTGCTGTTCTCTTCTGTCTCTGTGTGACTGAACTACTGCTGTCATGTTGCTGTTCTCTTCTGTCTCTGTGTGACTGAACTACTGCTGTCATGTTGCTGTTCTCCTCTGTCTCTGTGTGACTGAACTACTGCTGTCATGTTGCTGTTCTCTTCTGTCTCTGTGTGACTGAACTACTGCTGTCATGTTGCTGTTCTCCTCTGTCTCTGTGTGACTGAACTACTGCTGTCATGTTGCTGTTCTCTTCTGTCTCTGTGTGACTGAACTACTGCTGTCATGTTGCTGTTCTCTTCTGTCTCTGTGTGACTGAACTACTGCTGTCATGTTGCTGTTCTCTTCTGTCTCTGTGTGACTGAACTACTGCTGTCATGTTGCTGTTCTCCTCTGTCTCTGTGTGACTGAACTACTGCTGTCATGTTGCTGTTCTCTTCTGTCTCTGTGTGACTGAACTACTGCTGTCATGTTGCTGTTCTCTTCTGTCTCTGTGTGACTGAACTACTGCTGTCATGTTGCTGTTCTCTTCTGTCTCTGTGTGACTGAACTACTGCTGTCATGTTGCTGTTCTCCTCTGTCTCTGTGTGACTGAACTACTGCTGTCATGTTGCTGTTCTCTTCTGTCTCTGTGTGTGACTGAACTACTGCTGTCATGTTGCTGTTCTCTTCTGTCTCTGTGTGACTGAACTACCGCTGTCATGTTGCTGTTCTCTTCTGTCTCTGTGTGACTGAACTACTGCTGTCATGTTGCTGTTCTCTTCTGTCTCTGTGTGACTGAACTACTGCTGTCATGTTGCTGTTCTCTTCTGTCTCTGTGTGACTGAACTACTGGAGGTTGTGCCCAAAAATCGTAGACAGTGGTTTCCCCTCATGTTCTTTTTCCCTCGTAAAATTTGGTTCGCTTAACATTTGTTTACATATTTGGTTCGCTTTACAAAGTCCTGTGTGAACACCAAATGGACCTAAATCAAAATGCAAATATTTGGTCCTTGGTCCTTGATCTGGACCTTCTAAGCGAACTTTGGGTGTGAAAACGGCCTAAGATCCTTCGGTGCTAGTAGACAGATTCTTCTTTTGTTCTTCACCTGTTATTATGAGTGTTCTTCAGTACTGTAGTACCACCTGGTATGGATGTACTGTATACTACTGGTATTATGAGTGTTCTTCAGTACTGTAGTACCACCTGGTATGGATGTACTGTATACTACTGGTATTATGAGTGTTCTCCAGTACTGTAGTACCACCTGGTATGGATGTACTGTATACTACTGGTATTATGAGTGTTCTTCAGTACTGTAGTACCACCTGGTATGGATGTACTGTATACTACTGTTATTATGAGTGTTCTTCAGTACTGTAGTACCACCTGGTATGGATGTACTGTATACTACTGTTATTATGAGTGTTCTTCAGTACTGTAGTACCACCTGGTATGGATGTACTGTATACTACTGTTATTATGAGTGTTCTTCAGTACTGTAGTACCACCTGGTATGGATGTTTGTTTATGAGTGTTCTTCAGTACTGTAGTACCACCTGGTATGGATGTTATTATGAGTGTTCTTCAGTACTGTAGTACCACCTGGTATGGATGTACTGTATACTACTGTTATTATGAGTGTTCTTCAG